>NC_046658.1:2762591-2777281 GCF_010883055.1 Belonocnema kinseyi
CAATACGCCAATTAGCACAAATGGTAAGTTCCGACAGTGCCTACAAGTGTGCATACTGGCCGCTAGATGGCAATACCGGTTTCATATGTATACACCTGGTATGCGGGAAAACTCTGATGGACAAAGTGAGTAACGAGATAATTCTCAAAGAATGTGGTGCAGAAGAGACGCTAGTAGACACGTGGGAAAGAAATCAGTTAAGATGGTTCGGGAATGTTGAGAGAATGCCAAATGAAGGATTAACGAAACAAATGTATCAAGGTTAAGTAAATGGCAGCGTGCCCAGACCGCGGAAAGAATGGTTAGAATGTGTGAATGAGATCCTAGTTAGAAGAGACATAATAAACCACAGAAACAAAAGAGCCTGCATGAAAAATGCATGGGCATAAAAGAAGCTAGAGAAGTATGCCAGGACAGAAAAGTATGGCGGCAAGTAGTTAATAAAAAGAGTGTAAAGTGAATGACGCCTGAAACAAAATACCTTGGATACTATTGGACCCAAGTGGGGAATCTTACATGACGACTTTGTATCGATCTTTACTTGAGGTGATTGTTAGAGAGATTGATCAGCAACCTAGGTCGGAGCAATGTTGCGGAACTAACGTGTTATTTCAATAAATAACACGAGAATTCTAGATTCATCTAAAAACTGTATATCCCTTCCTCACATTGCTCCCTTCCCCATCGAGTGAGCCACGCCTATCCCGAAAGGGAAATGACTTAATGGTGTAATAATAACATAGTACAAGGTGTTGTATAGGTGATGGGACACTCTGTATAGATTACAATCCTATCTCACAAGGAAGGTACTCCAGGTGTTCCTTGCCGATTTGATTCTCTGATATGTGTTGTAGTACTCGAAAAACTAAGCGACACGTATTATTTTTTTATCTGCGAAAGTAAAATTTAAGGGGGGGAAACAGCTTCTCAAAGATAGGGGTCTCAGGTGTCGATTGTATAGTTTTGTGCATACAAATCAAATTGATTTCGATCAAACCGACTGGAAAAGTTTCCTCGTGATAAAAGATGAAAAACGTAATTTTCTCAACAACAAAAAATAAAGGGGGTAAACCACCCCTAGATGTATTTAAAGTTGTGCTCGAAATGTTTGATTTCACATGACAAAAATTTGAAAAAAATTTATTTTACACTTGAGACACAAATTAAGTTGACGGGTTTCGCCAAAAAATTAAAAAACAAAATTAATAGGGGTGGTCACCCCTAAATCTTTTTATTTTGTGTCTATGATAATATATACTTTCCATGTACACAACAAATTGGGAACTTAGTTTTATTGCGAAAGAAGTAAAATAGAGTTCATCCAACATGAATAAAAAATTTACGCAGGGGTAAACCAACCCTACATATTTTTAAATGTGCTGAAAGTGGCTAAATTCTTAGGAGAAAAATTTTAAAAACATACATTTTGCACTTAAGACCAAAATAAAGTTGTGTTTCGGCAAAAAACTTTTTAATTAATGGGGGTAGCTACCCCTAAACACTTTTTATTTTGTGTCTATGATAATATATACTTTCCATACACAAAGGCAATTGGGAAGATAGTTTTAGAACGAAGGAAGTAAAATAGAGAGTGAAATCGTTTACGCTGGCGTGGGGGAGCGAGGGATCAGCACACTCTGACCCAAGCTTAAGTTTATCGACCGAAAAAAAGGGATCCGAAGTATAATCAATATCAGCTGCGACTTAATTATCACCAATGGTTTTCAATTACTTGAATCCTCATTAATTTGTAATCAAATTAATTGTGCATAGATTTAAATACCTTAATCGAAGTTTCAATCCAAGCTTTAATCGAATCGGGAAAGTCACTTCACAAAATTATTAACTGAACTCAAAGAAAGAACAAAAATTACAGTTATTGAAGCTAACGTGCAGTAGGAAATATCACCCACTTCTGGAAACCAAAATGAACTCGCCAAACTGATGTGATCCTCACAAAGGTCAAGTTCGAACTAACTTCAGAAAAGAGGGAAGGAGCCCCTCACGAGGGCGAGATACGCTCCTACCTGCCTCCCCACTCAAGCGGAAACAGAAAAGTCCAGAGTCAAGACTTGATTAAAATGCACAGGTAGTATAAAGATTAGAGACTAACACTATTAGTCGAATCCAAAAACGTCTTTAATGAGAAAAACAAACATCGAGAAACATTATTATTAACATCGCGCCTGCCTCGTTCGCTGAACGACATAAATTTCATGCTTGGAAAATCAAACGACCAAGAGGCGCCCGCCGTGAGACATACAATTCAATTAGTATGATCAATGCACGACTGGTAGCGAACAATTAACGATGGGGCAATGGTAATCCCCGAAGGAAGTTTTTACGGAAGCAGAGCGCACAAGGTCATCCTGTCCAAAAAAAACCTTAGTTATTCATCCCAAAGGCCATGTCCCACGTCGAAGCAGCGAGGGATCTATAATCAGCACAACGTCTCCAATTTGAGAATTACGCTTCGGGACAGTCCACTTATTTCGCTGTTGAAGCGTTTGCAGGTACTCCTGAGACCAGCGTTTCCAAAACCGATCATGCATTGCTTCATTCTCCACAGTCAAAGTAGAGAACTCTTCATAAGTAAGGTTTTGTTTCCAAATCACATTCTTCATAAGAGGTTTTGCAGATTTAATGTTATTTTCCCATAAGCCGCCAAAGTGAGGAGCAGACGGCGCAATGAACTTCCATTTTATGCCTCGGTTCGTCAAAGAATCCTGCACAGTCCGACAGTCCGCTGTATTACGAAAGGTCCTGCATAATCTACTCCGGTTTTCTCAAAGGGAAAACTGACTGTAACTCTTTCAGCAGGAAGATTCCCCATCAACTGTTCGGATTTTTGAAGTATGATGCGGGTGCACGCCACAGAATCACGAATATGTGCTTTGGCAAGAATAATCCATGCTCGGCGAACAGCATAAGAGTAAGTTAATTGAAATTCGCCATATAGGGCTGTTTGGTGGGCCCAGTCAACAATCAGTTTCGCGAGAGGACTTTCACCGTGCAAGATGACCGGGTGTCGTTGATCATAAGCCAGAGGAGAGTTCGCTGGTCGTCCACCGACTCTCAGAACTCCAGTGGAATCGATGAATGGATGTAAACGAGTAAGTGGATTGTGACGCTTCAGTTATTTTTCCTGACGAAGGTTATCCAATTCGTCCTTAAGAAGGTAGCTTTGTTTCCAGAATATGCAAGCCAGAAACGCCTGATGTATTTCTTCAGGTGAAAGACGTTGATCCATAAGTTGGGAGCGCTCTGCTACTGGCTTGAGAAGGAGTTTAATGCGTCAACTTCGCGCAATCACTCTTGTTAGGCGAGTCAGGGAAGAGAAGGTGCTAACTGTGGCAGAACTACGATGAGCGTGACGAATCGAAATAGATGTTGACTCCGCGTTTTGATCCTTCTCTTGAAAGGCTTCATAAACGTACGGAAGTATTGGTCAGTAAACTTCAATTTGTCGAAGCCATTGTGGGCTATGTCACTACAGCGCAAGATTAGCTAAAGAATGAGGGTTCGTTCCTCGAGCAGCAATATCAGCGGGGTTTTCAGCAGTAGGAACATAACGCCAGGAGGCTTTGGAGAGATTTCGCTGTATTTCTGAGACTCTGTTGGCGACGTAGATTGGCCAGCGAGAAGGATTGTCTGTTTGGATCCAACTCAGAACGTTTTGTGAATCTGACCAAGTGTATGTGACAGCATAAGAGAGATTCAGCCCCTCGCGTACTTAATTGATCCATGCTGTGACTGCACTTGGATGTAAACTATGGCAGCGAAAGCATGCTTGCTGGCATCTCCAAAGCCATGAATTTCCACCGAATTATTAGCAGGTAGCCTATCCATCGTGGAACATGTATTTCAGTTATATCAGACATATTAGGCTGAAATGATCTCCATCGCAGGAATAAAGGATTAGGAAGTGGAGCATCCGAACCAATTTGTGCCCTCCAGAGATCCTGCATTAAAATTTTTGCAACGATGGTTATTGGACTGAGCCAACCGCCTGGATAAAAAATTCGGGATATGGCTGCATGGACCACTCTCTTAGTTATCGAGCCGCCAATATCAATTGCTGAGACTTTGAATCGGAATTCGTCAAATACAGGATCTCAGGCGACTCTCAGTGCATTCACGGGGCTATCGATTTCAAGTTGTAGCCAAATTCGACGTAGTCAATCACACTTAGGAATTCCGGCTAAGAGAAAAGGGTAGTTGGAAGCCCATTTTTTCAGGTACATTCCTCCGGACTTCAAGAGCTGAATCAGTTGATCTGGAAGTTTCACAGCAGAATTTTCACCACTCACGCCTGACAAGATGTCATCAACATAAATATTCTTGCGAATGATCTCTGATGCTTCAGGATATCTCTTAGTTTCATCTGTTTCTAACTTTTGAAATGTCCGAATTGCTAGATAAGGAGAGCATGACATTCCATAGGCCAACGTTCGAAGTTGGTAGTGACTGTCTTCTTTTGCTCCTGGCTGCCGCCAAATAATACGCTGAAGATCGATATCCCTATCGTACACTTAAATCTGACGATACATCATCTCAATGTCAGCGCAAAAGGCAATGCGAGGGAATCTTCAACGCATCAAAACGGAATCGAGTTTATTTTGTAATTTTGGTGCTGTATATAACAGATTATTCAAAGCCAGTCCTGATGTTGTTCTTTATGATGCATTAAAGACAATTCGATGTTTCGGATGACCATCTGTATTTCGCCAAACAGCATGATGAGGAATATAGTATGAGGGTTTGGTACATGATGATGTCTCTGAAGGTTGAATGAGGCGCATAGGCCATGGCTTTTCATAATCAGATATGAGTCGTGTGTATTCCTTATTCAGCAGAGCGTCTTTCTCCAATCGTTGACATACAGAATTGAGTATACGTTTAGCTCCTTGTAAATATTCGCCCAGAGTGCAAATACAAGACGGTCGAATGGGTAGCCGCACAATGTATCGACCGGAACTGTCACGTCGGCATCCGGTCATGAATGCTCGTTCACACTCCTGATTCTCGAGTGAAATCATGGGAGGGAATGTTCAGTTCCTCCTGTTCCCAAAACCGCTTCAGAATTTCAGCAAGGATATCCTTTTGATGACTACTTAAAGCCATTACGTTTATGGAATGATCTCAGCTATCTGATGGCTCAGAAACTCCAATTGGACCGATCACAACCCATCGGAAAACAGTTCGGAGAGCAACGGGATCATCGCGTGATCCGTGACGATGAACGTCGAGAAGAAGTGCCCGTAAATGTCAGCACCCAAGAGCACGTCGATAGGTCTTGACACCGCGATTTTTGGATCCGCTAAAGGGAGCCCTTGGATGTGAGCCCAGTTCCTTTTGACAATCTTCTACGATGGAGTAATCACGCGAAGGTCTCGGAGAACTAGAGCATTCACTTCGACAGGTAGTGCTACTTGCGAAGACTCAAGACGAAGATTGACTCGCCTACGAACAATCTCGATGGGCTTATTTCCAACCGTACTGGTAAGAACATTAACTGCCTGTTGCGGAAAACCAAGTCGGCGAACTAAGAGATGTGGAATGAAGCTGGTTTTAGAACTGGGATCGAGAAGTACTCTTACTTTAATTTGACGTCCGTCCGGGGTTTTTACGAGGACTTATACCGTAGCCAGCAAAACTTGTCAGGAAGAGGTGGATGGATTATCAGTTGCTGACGGGATAGATCCAGAGTTAAACCGGAGTTTTTTCCCGGTTGAATTGGCCAAGTCGCTAGACCTTGCTCGTTTACGGTCTGAGAAACCCTGAAGAGAAGTGTGATGGCGTTCCTGGCATTGCTTGCAATTGAACTTCGAAGCACAATCATTCCTGAGATGTCCTAGGAATAATCAGTCTAAACATAGATAGAGCCGAAAGGCAGTCTCGCGCCGCTGGATCGAGTCCTGTCCATTGAGGATAAGAACGAGTGTAGTGGTCATCTGTGCAGGCTGCACACCTGCGAGTCACTGAGGTAGTCAGTAACTTCGACTGTTTCTGATAACTCGTACGGCTATTCCATTTGGAAGCGGCAGTGCGACTGTCGCGCTCCAGCTTGAATAACATTTCGGTGAATTTGAGTGCTCAAATCCGCTGTTGGAGAAACGTTTTAATATCGGAATAGGCGAAAGTTGTATCTGCTTCCCCCAACTAATTTTCCTAATCTCGGTGAGTAACAGAATCCATTTCCTTTGCAGCTACGAACGCGAATAATGGATCCCAATTATCGATCGGACAACTAATGAGGGGGCTTAATGATTCTCTCCGCCTTTACAAACCAAATATGTACGATAAATTCTCAGTAAAAACTTCAATAGTTGAATTTTCAACAAAAAAAATTGAATGGTAAAATTGTCACTTAAAAACAGTAATGTTTAACCTAAAAAAAGGAGTTTTCAATCAAATAGTTAAACCCCTCAACCAATCAATTGAAATTTTAACCAAGTAGTACAAAATTTTATGAAGTACTTTAATTTTCTTCATAATAATTTAAGAAACTTATTTTTCACCAAATACATGAATTTTTAGACAAAGAGGTAAATTTTGAAATCAAGAAGATAAATTTCCTACCGGAAATGAAACAGTTACATTTTCAATTAAAAAATTAATTTTCTACTTCAAAAAGAATGAACTTAAAAAAAATGTTTTTTAAAGTATTAGTTAAATTTGTAAAAAATAACGTGAACGTACAACAATTCACCTTAACTTTGAAACATGGAGTTGAATTTTCAACTAAGACACTAGGTTTTACACCAAAAAGAAAAATTTTCAGAAAATATCTGAATTTATCAAAAATAAAATAACGAATGTTTATTCGAAAATCAAACAGTTCAATATGTTGTTAAAAACGTACTTATTTAAGCAAAAACACCAATCATGAAGAGAATAGTTTCAATTTTAGTATTATTTATAGGAATTATATTTTATTTATTATTTTTTTTACAAAAAAAAATGAATTTTTATCAACATATGATACTTTAATTCCCATGGAAAAAATTATTTCTTATTGAAACAACAAATTTTCAAATAATGTTCAACTGAAATGATGAATCTTCTACTAAAGTAATGAATATTCAACTGGACTACATGCATTTTTAAGCAAAAATGCATTTTTAACAAGGAAGTTTAACTTTTAATGAAGGAGTTTTATTTCAACCAAAGATTCGTCTTTTTGGTTGAAAATAAAACTACTAAAAGAGAAATTTGTAGGCAAGAAGATCAACTTTCAAAGAGGAATAATTTTGCACCAAAAAATACTATTTTTCAACAAAGTGCATGATTTTAAATTAAAAAAGATCGATTTCAACCAAAAATGGAATGGTTTAATTTTTAGTTTAACTAATAACTTTTCAACTAAACTGACAAATTTCTAATCAAAATAATGAATCATAAACTAAAAAGATTAATTTTCTACCAAAAAAAGAATATTTCTCAACAGATTGCATGGATTATCAACTAAATACATAGTCGGATTTTTAACTTAAATTATCAATTTTCAACAAAATAATTAAATTTCAAACTAAAAACATCACCTATCAACAAAAAAATGGAATAGTTTTATTTTCAACCAAAAAGATGAATTTTTAACAAAAATTATGAATATTTAACTGGAATGCTTAAGCATTTAACCCAAAATACGAATTTAAAATAAAATCATGAATATACTCAACCTGAATATGTACTTAAATTTTGTTTGTATAATTTGTTCGTAAAATTAACCAATTTTAATGCATAACTAAATTTGTGAATATGATTTAAGCGAGATCAGATGAAAAACGATTTATTCTTACATGAAAACGCCGAAAATGTGCATTCGTTTCTATAACTTGTTCGAAAAATTAACAAATGTTAATGAATCACTAAATTTGTGAATATGATTTGAGTAAGTTCAGATAAAAAAACTATTTATTTCTGCTTAAAAACGCCGAAAATGTGCATTTGTTTATATAACTTTTTCGTAAAATTAAAAAATGTTGATGCATCACTAAATTTGTGAATATGATTTGAGCAAGGTCAGATGAAAAAACGATTTATTTTTGCTTGAAAACGCCGAAAATGTGCATTTGTTTCTATAACTTGTTCGTAAAATTAACAAATGTTAATGTATCACTAATTTTGCGAATATGATTTGAACAACTTCAGATAAAAAAACGATTTTTTTCGTTTGAAACCGCCCAAAATGTGCATTTTTTATATAATTTGTTCATAAAATGAACCAATTTTAATGCATGACAAAATTGTAAGAATATATAATTGCAATAAGATTAGAAGAAAAATCGGTTTCATTTTGTTTCAAATTCCTAAAATGTGAATTTGTTCATATATTTGGCTTATCAAATAAACAAATATCAACGGATAGTATAATTTTCATAGAAAATAGAATCGATGATATCATTGCATTAAGTGTAGACGAAAGAAAGATTTTTTTTCTGCCTATTAATTTCTTTGATATACATTTGTTTATAGAATTTGTTTATAGAAGTAATTAATAACATTTAATTCTGAATTTTGATGGTCACGTATCATGCAAAAAATAAAAGCAAGCAATTTTACACCAGGAATATATTTTAACAACAAAGATTCTTAATGTAGATTATTTGTTATTAAAATCTGCTAATAACAATAAACTTTGCAAGCTAACATTTTTTTCTTTTTTCTTATACCTCCTTGCATTGCATTAAAGTGATCTGAAGTATAAAGACAATTTTTTCTACGGCAAAAAAACACGAAAGGAAAAAATTCAATACTTTTCGCTATTTGAATTAGGATAAAAATTAAATAAAAAAAAACAAACAAAAAATCCACTCTCAACTGTTTCTAGAAAATTTAGTCCTGAATTTTCAAAAAAAAAAAAAAAAAGTAATCCAAAATCGGTGCGTTATTGCGTTCTATATACGATTTTGAACCTCGTTTTTCATTTCATCCTACTGTCAACCGCTAATCGATACGTCACAGACACACATCTGGCGAAGGAGTGTCGAAAAGCTGACACGCTCCCTAGCCGATATATCGACTTCCCGAGTCAAAGCCAAGCCGAGAGAAAACACAGCACGAGTATCGGAATGACGATCCCGACCCGAGACAAAACCGACGCGATCCCGATTCGATCACGAGAAAGTATCGTATCGAACGGCACCACTAATGCTACGAAGCATGTCAAACTTATTTTTGTCTTAAGGCCATGTGACGATAGGGTCACGTGACCAAACCTGGTCTTCGATTTTTCTTTCCCAACTTACGTCTAAACGAAATGAGGTATCGCTCTGAAAGTTTGGGAAATGAAAGAGGAGGTAATAAAGTCCATGTTTGCTTTGTTCCGGTGGAAATTTTGAGACAAATTTTTTGTTAAGAAAATACCAGTGGAAGTTTTCTTTCCCAACTTACGTCCACACGAAATGAGATATCGTGTTAAAAATTTTGCAGAAGAAATAGAAGGCATGCAAGAATTCGTCTCTGGTCCTAAATATTTAGAATAGTGAAAAAAAATTTTAATTTCTATTTTGGAGAAATACCGACCATGCTGTCATCAAACGCTGCAAGCAATTTGCAATGTTGCCAATGGGCTAGTTATGAGGTTTATATTTATCAAAGTGGGACAAAAAACAAAAATCGCTCACGAACATTATGCACCAATAATGCAAGAACTAATGTTTGCACTTGAAATGCAAATAAACATATTCGGTCTGACATACGTATCAGTCTGGTATCAGCTGTGTCAAAGCAGCAATAGCGCAGCGAGTAGACAACTTCGAACTTCTAGGGATCTGTGGGTAAGACAGATTGCATGAGTACCGTCAGAGAAAGTTAAAAGTCAAATTTCTGCTGTAAAACCTAAATGTATCCGTCGATAATCATTATTTGCATAAATAAACTTTTTTCTTCCTCCAGCTCTTTGCAAGGCCACAAACGATCCTTTAATATTTATTAACATTTCCCGAAAAAATTTCCGCATTATTTAAACTTTTATTTTTCAATATGGGTGAAAAAATATTGATCTTAGGGCTGACTTGATCAACTTTTACACTCATCACATGGCCTTAAGTGAAAAATATATTTTTTAAGATATTTTTTTCTATTATTAATTTAGCAATTTGCAGCGTATTTGAAAAAATGTATGGGTGGTTTACCCTCGCGTAATTTTTTTTATTCATATCGGATGGACTTTATATTACTTCCTTCGTTATAAAACTAATTCCTCAATTTTTTGTGCATGGAAAGTATATATGATCATAGACACAAAATAAAAAGGAAATTACGTTATTCATCTTTCATCACGGGGAAATGTTTCCATTAGGTTTGATCGAAATCTATTTGGTTTTTTTACACAAAACTATAAAATCGGCACTTGAGACCCCTGTCTTTGAGGGTCTTTTTCACCCCCTTAAATTGTTTTTCCACAAATAAAAAAAATGTATCGCTTAGTTTTCCGAGCACTACAGCATACATCAGGGAGCATCAAATCGGCGAGGGACAGCTGGAGTACCTTTCTTGTCAGATAGTAACTAGATACACAAATTCATATAAGGTCCCATATGAGTTCTTAGATGGGTCACCACATAATTTACTATGCAGGTTTTTTCAGTAGGATATAATTAAACAAGCTCGGTTGATTTCGAATACTACACGTTAAGCTTCTCGCTAAAAGTGTTTTGCTTGTGTTCATCTTTTATTAATTTATTCATTACATAAGTGGTTTCCTTCACTATGCATTTTCACATAATTATAATTGTAGGCGACTTTTCTTGATTATGACTAACAGAATTAATTGACCGTGATGAAAAAAGTATTAGAACCAATACTTGCCTATACTTCTTTTTCATAAAAGGGCTTTCGAATTATTAATAAAAAACTATTATTCTCAGCTGAGCATCGCACGAAAGAAGCCTGTGGGATCAATAGAGACAATGTTTATAGCCAAGTCTCCCTACGAATCGTTCAATCAACAGGACCAAATGTATAAAAACACCAGCGCAACAAATTCAATTTGGAAAAATGCCGGACGTCCTTTCGAGGATAAATATAATATAGATAACAAAGAACCACAAGTTGCTCTAAGTACTTCAAAGAAAAAAGATTCCAATGCTTTTATATCATCTAAAAAACTGCCTTGTACCAAAGATTTCGATTTAGATATAGATATTAATGAACTGCTAGAAATAGAGTTATCACTGTAGCAAAATAAGCATGTATACTTTCGTAATAATGCAGTATTAATTATTGTTATATTTTATTTATAATTAATATTATTTAATTTTGAACAGCATTTTATTATTTATTTGTAGCATTCATTTCCGCTTGCCAAAACTATGTCTTCTTACATTATTTATACTTTTAAGTTGTGGCGTTCATTTCCGCTTGCCAAAACTATGCCTTCTTACATGATTTATACTTTCAAGTTGTCTTTAGTCTTATATGTGTGACGAAGATTCATTAGACATAAACTCAGTATTAATAGTATGTAAAAATACTTACTTTTTTACGTTTTTAAAATATGAAAATGAAAAAAATTATCTTTCTCACACCTCCATCATAACTGCGAATTTAGCACCTGCAAATGATACCTAAAACAGTACCCCAACAGTGCGCAATATTGCAACAATGTGCTCCGACAAATTTGCATGTATACTGCACGGCATTTTTGCTAATGTTGTCATGCAACATTGCAGCAATCATGCATGCTGTTGGGGTACTTAAGGCCTTGGTCCTAGGTTTTTAAACGTTTTACTTAAAGACGTTCAGAAAATATTATGAGCCCCTAAAATAATCAAAAATATTGTGACACACGGCCTTTATGTAGCAATTTTTCCTTGTATGATCGGAATAGGAGCCAGAGCCCGAAGTTTAGCAGAGGCACTGGCATCGTCTCGGCTACACATCAAACTTTGACTCGTATTGCAACTTCACATGTAGAAAAAGTGTTACTCAGGGTCCTTGTACCATACATGACTATTTTATTATTACTAGTCAGTCTATTTTTAATACATATATAATAATATTAACCAGCCAATAAAACACAAAATGGACAAAAAAAAGATTTGAACAAATGTATCTGATGATATTAGATTATTTAAATATATATGCACATTCTGCATCTTATAGATCTGTATTACACTGCGTACACATAGTGACTTCTAGATCTAATTTCATAGGATTCAATATGTGTATGTATATTTACTTGTATATCTTTTTAAAAAAATTTGTAGTTTGGAAATTTTGACTCAAATTGCTGTAGGTTAAAATTGAACCGCCGCACAGTGATAAATATGGAAAAAAAATCGAGCCACGTGACGATTTTAATCAAATGATTAAAAAAATGTCTTCTACTCTAAAAATGTTATATTGAATATTTTCAGTGAGAGAATTGTAATAACTACCCATGTATATTTTTTAATTAACCATAAAACGACTTGCCTCAACATCAGTGAAAATTGTTCGAAAATAACGCAGGAGTACAAAATATTTTCGGGAGTCTACATAGAGTTGATAAGGTGTACTATATGTTTTTTGGGTCGCTGAATACGAATCCATCCTCATAATGACTCCAGCATGTCAGGATTTTGATTAAATTAAACAAAAACTACCAACAATAACCTCTAATAAATCATGCTACAGACCTACAACAACATACTCTACAAACCCACAAATCCCAAACGTAGCCCAAACCCACATACCGAAAATCCACACACCTCAGACTCACAAAACTAACCTTAAATCGATTTAACTCGATCTAAAATGTATAAGGTGGATAGTTTCTTTAACGAGACAAAGATCATTTCTTGAAATATATTATTAAATATATGTTTTTCAACTCTGCTTTATTTAAATTTTAATCCATAGATATCTGACCTCAAACCTTTCAAATTTAATCTTAAAGTCATGAAATATGAGATAAAATTCATATAAATGTACAATTTTATTCGCAGGAGAAGATAATTTCTTGAAACAAATAGTTTCGAGCGTGTGTTTTTTAACTGTGCATTGCTTAAATTCAAAGTTATGAAATAACTAACCTCAAACCTTTCAAATACTGACCTCAAGTATATTAAGGGTGACCTTAAAATGCATATAACGTATATTTTTTTCACAAGAGACGATTAGCCCTCGAAAAGTTCGTTTTTGAGCAGGTAATTTCTAAATCTGCATTGTTCCATTCCAAGTTCACGGAAACACACCCTCAAAATATAACCTCAAATACATAAAACTTCAGCTGAAAATGCATGTTATGAATATTTTATTCACGAGAGGCGTTCATTTCTTGAATAATATATTCCAAAAGGCTTTAAGTGAAATAATAAAAATAAAACTAAAGAACTTACTAATACCTGCAGCTAAAAAATTTATCAAAAAATGAAATAATCATGCTCTTTCTCTTATTAAATAAATTCCACTAAATTTATTATTCTTGATCTGTTATTAACATTTATTACACTTTGTAAATACAATATTATACAAAATTAATATGTTTCAAAGTGAATGTAAAAGTGACCCTGCCGAAGAAAACCCACTGAAAAAGCAAAGAAAACGCACTGGTCAGTGCATACTCAGTTCTGTTTCTTCAGCACTACCTGTACCGCTAATTTTCAATACCTAGGTTCCCCTTTAAGTGTCCATTTAGATTTTTAAAAGGCTATTTTCACCCAATAAATCTAGTCTGTGAGGTCTTTGAAAAGGTTTGTTAGTAGGGTGTACTATAGTGTTAGTGAAAATCAGTGTGCCTATACCAATGCGACTAGGCTATCAAGCAGACCAGCTGAAAGGAATTAAAAATAAAAATTTTAAGTTTGTAAAATTTTGAAATTAACTACGAGAAGGTTAGAAATTCAGAATCTACGGGTTTCAATCAAGTCAGATATCTAACTTTTTCTTTTGGATGCTGAAAATTGGAGTGAATATAACGTATCTCGTAAATGGAATTACATATGCCAAAACAGACAACATTTTTGAATTCAACTTTAAAGCAGTATATTAGTATACAAGGTATAATTATAAATATATATAATGAGAAAATTCATAAATTAAACAAAAGTGCTAATAATTTGAAGAAAATTCAAAGAAGGGAGACGGTTTGGTTGCGGCCAGGTACTGTAAATAACTCTGCCCGAGCGGTACGTGACGAATACAATAGGAACATTATGTGACCGTCCCTTTACTTCTCAGTGCATTTTTGATGCTGAAAATCGGCACAAACAGCCACTGAAAAACGCACTGCCGGCCCAGTGCCGTTTGCCAGTGGGTTTTCAGTGCTTTCTTATCGGCAGGGGATAAAAGAAAAATAAGAAAAAATGACACAAAAAAACAACCACTTTGAAGACTGCTACCTTGACGTGGTGAAGAGGCTTAATTTTGTTAGTCTGAGAAAAGTAAATGCAGTCAGTCGAAAATTAACAACTAGTATAATATATATCAAGTATGGGTTTTGGCTAAGATATGAGGTTAGATTGTTAAGGATTTCACTTAAAGCCTTTTGGAATATCCTATCATAAAAAAGGTTGCGGTACCCTACCGAAAGAAATCTCTGAGTATATTCTAAAGATTCTCTAGGGGCAGAGAATCTCAGAGAAATTCTCCGCAAGCACTTTTTTTTTTTATTATTACACCATTAAGCCATTTCCCTTTCGGGGTAGGCGTGACTCACTCGGCAGGGGAAAGGAGTAGGGTGTGGATGGGATAGAGATTTT
>NC_046658.1:2777381-2779893 GCF_010883055.1 Belonocnema kinseyi
TATAAAACAAAAAACCTTTGTATAATTCAATCTAAATGCAGCTGCAAAAATTTAATTTGAAATGCGTTGAATTCAAGGTATAGTTTAAAAAGAAAACTGAAATCAAAGGATCGACTTCCAAAGGATTCGAAAGAAGGTGACTCGATGGATTGCAAATGAACATGGAAAATGGTGTATTTTCGCATTTTTAAATTTTAAATTAAAACTTTTTCGCGTTGTAACAATTTCGAATCCCAGAATGATATTTTTGACCTAACCTATAACTTATAACGAAAATTCTGAAAATTCAAACAGTAAGGCTATATTCTGAAAATTAAGCAATTTTAACTTTAAAATTCAAGTTCTTAAACGGAAGGCCTAAAAATTTGCAAATTTTAAATTAGTGTTGTGTAAATTGTATTGGTATCTTAAAAGTGTATAAATAGTTCTTAAATTAGTTTTTAAATTTTCTGAAGTTTACCTTTTTTACATACCTAGATGTCAAAAAAGCCTACCAGTGACTGAAATGGATTAGAAAAAAATCGCCAAGATCCAAGAATAAAAATTGAATGTACAGCAAATTTTTAAATTTTTAATTATAATTATCTGTAACTTTGTGGTATCAAAAATTTCTATACAATTTTTCTTTGTTAATACTGCGGGAAAAAATTAACAAGATCGAGCGCCGAGATTATAATTAGAGCAAATTTTCTGTAATTCTATGAGGACGGCTGAAATATCCCGAAAAATAAAATTCCCGACTCGGTAAAACTCTCTGTCCCGAAAAATACAATTCCAAAACTAATAAAATTCCTGAACAGTTTATAATATTAACGAATTTGAAAATTCCCAAATAATAAAAATCCCCAAATAAAATTGTTAATCAGTATTAATTATTTATTAAAAATACGATAATAAAATATTGTTATCAAATAAATTTTTGTCTAATATTTAAAGTGTTAAAAATTGTTTGAATTAAAAATTAAAATTATAAAAAAAATTTTACCGACAAATTCATATACAAAAACACGTGTTTTCTAATTAACATTTCGATTTTTCGGAAGAACTTTTGTGATTTAAAAAATACTATATACATTTTCAACCAAAATATCTTATCCAGAAATATATTTCGTTTTAATTATTGTTATTTTAAATTCAAACAATAATGTTTAAACACTTCAAACATTTAAAAAGTTGTTTCTTTGATATAAATATTTGATTATTTCAATTTAAAAAAATAATTTGTAAAAGAACAATGTTTTCCACACTTGTTTATCTCGAAATGTCTTTTTATAATACTTTTTAAAAAATTAAAAATATGATTTTTCGAGAATATTTTTTTTATAATTAAAAAAAAAGACTGTACCGAAAACCTGGATCAAGCTTCAGATCTGAAAAAATTCAGCGATACATACATGTCAAACTTTTCTAACCTCAAAAAATCTTTCTACTGCTTTACCGTCATATTTTACGAAGAATGAGAAAGCAAAAATTCGACTTCGTAGTACGATGAGGGCAGCACCTCGATAGGGCAGAAAATGTGATGTCCTATATGTATAATTCCCCACTCCGACGCCCCGTACCGCATCTACGTTTATAATATCTTTGGTTCTCTCTAGCGAAATAGCCTGGCCCATTTGACACCATAAGCAGATTCGATTTGAAACAATTTAGTCTGAGAGATCTGGGTCCTTTTCAAGTTCCTTTTAGTGGTCGTTTTAAGAGTGGTGCGACGGTAATATAATGTTCCTTTTGTATTTGTCACGTACCGGACAGGCAGCGTTATTTACAGTAGTTGCCCGTCGCTAATCCGACTCTCCCTTTTTAAATTTCTCTTCAAATTATTAACACTTTTTTTTAATTTAATAAATTTTCTCATTATCCTTATTTATAATTATAACTTATATGATAATATACCATTTTCTAGTTGAATTAAAAAATGTTGTCTTTTTTGGCGCGTCTCATTTCATTTAGGGATTGTCCATATATTACGTAAGACGTTTTTCTGTTGTTTAAATAAAGACGAAAATAATATTTTTATCAAGTTGAAAAGGACACAGCGATATAAACAACAGAAAAATGTCTTACGTAATATATGGACGATCCCTTACGAGAAACGTATTAATTCCAATTTTAAGCATTTTAAAAAAGTTAGATATCTGAAATCACCGAAATCCGTATATTCTGAAATATTATGTTTTAGGCTGTTAACTATGAAATTAAAAAAATCTAATTTAAATTTTAATCTGAAAGCTTAAAAAGGACCCTTGAGTGTCGGCTACTCTATTGATATAGCCCCTCTGCTTGTTATTTACGATCGAATTCTTATTTCAACTTCAGCCTCTGGTTTTTATTTATGATCGTATTTTTATTTCAATTTCGGAAAGAAGACTTTAAAGCCTTTAAAACACTTAAAAGAACTACCTGGACCAAAGAAGCTAGAGAAGTATGCCAGGACAGGAAAGTATGGCGGAAAATAGTTAATAAAAAGAGTGTCAGTAGAGTGAACGACGCCTGAAACAAAGACCTTGGC
>NC_046658.1:2779993-2783251 GCF_010883055.1 Belonocnema kinseyi
AATGCGAAACGTAATCTGGCTTGGAACTGTCGTCTTAACATCTAAAACCCGAAAGAACAATTTTCCTATCACTTGGAATTATAATTATATTTTTATAAAAACATTATTCTGGACAGTTTACAATATTATCGAATTTGAAAATTTCCGAATAATAAAACTCCAGGCCGAATGCTGTCTAATGATCAAATATACAAACTAGAAAATTTCCGAATTGCAGAAATTGAGAAAACAGTTTTGTGATCAATATTATTTATTTATTAAAAATTCAATAATAAAATATTTTTATTATAGAAATTTTGTTTGATGTTTAATTTTGTTAAATTATTGTTTTAATTTAAAATAACAATAATTGTATAAATATGTGATACAAACATAAATTTAGAACACGTGAGCTTTAAGTGAAACAAAATTTGCAGGATTCAATGCAGGTTGATTTAACGCGACTTTTATTCTTATTTTTTTAAATAATAATTTCATTTTTGCGAGCGTTTTCTGTAATGTACAAAAATACAATGCACATTTTCAAATAACTTTTTATCAAAAAATACATTCGTTCAATTATTGTTATTTTATATTCCAACAATAATTTTTAGAAACTTTAAACATTAAAAAAGTTTCTTCTTTATTAAAAATATTTTATTATTCTATTTAAAAAAATTTTTTTAAACAAACTATTTTTTAATTGTTGTATAATTCGTAATGTATAATTCGGAAATTTTCTGTCGGCAATTCTCAAATTCGGTAAGATTGTAAATTGTCGAGAATTTTTCAATTCGGGACTTTTATATTTCGACAATGTTATAATTTCGGAATTTTTATAGTGATGTGGGAATTTTATTTTTCGGAAAAAGCGACTGAAAAATCCCGAAAAATAAAATTCCCGACACTGTAAAATTCGTAAATTGAAAAATAACCAAATAATAAAATTCCCGAAATTATGAAAGTCCCGAAATATAAAAGTCGAATTGGAAAATTCTGGAAAATAAAATAAATAAAATTCCAGACAATAAGATATTACCGAATTTTAAAAATCACCAGAGAAAATGCCTGAATTATAAAATAACCGAACTAGAAAATTCCTGAATTTAAACAATTAAAAAAATTGTTTATCAAATATTATTTATTTATTGAAAATACAATAATCGAATATATATTTCTGGATGAAAAAATTTGTTTGAAAATGTGCACAGTATTTGAAAAAAATATAAAAATGTTGTGAAAAATCGAATTTTTTATTAATAAAAAAAATAATAAAAGTAATAAAAATAAATTTTGATATAAATCTTTGTTGAATTGAATCCTGCAAAGTTTGTGCAAAAATGTTATTATGTAGGTACGAAGAAAATTTAGGCAGAACATTTTTTTCTTTCAAAGCGCACGTGTTTTTTAATGTATTTTTTAATACAATTAATACAATTTTTATAAAATTATTATTCAGGTGCCGGAGATTTTATTTTTTGAGATTTTTTATAAATCCCTTTCGGAATTTTTTCCAGTGGTCCCATATTTTTATATTTCCTCTTAAAATTATGTCTTTTTTCAAAATAAAAAGTCAACATTTCAAAACATTTCAAAATCATCAAAAGTATCTATTCTCTTTTAAATTATTTTAAATCTTTTAAAACTATTAAAAAAAAATTTCGGAACTTTTAAATGTCTTTAGACTGATTCCCATTTTTCCTAACATTTTTGTAAAATCCTGCACACAAAATTGTTTTAAGAGCTTCCAGATTTTTTCTAATATTGTAAATCTTTTGAAATGTTTTGAAATATTTTAAAACATTCTCTTTGAGTTATGTACTTTTTTGAAATAAAAGATCATTTTAAATCTACTCAGAAATTTTTATTGTTATCCTAATATTTCAAATTCTTGAGAGGCTCCAAATTTTGTTCTTTTCTTTGAAACATTCAGAAACCTCCAGATTATTTGATTTTTTTCTAAATTAATGCTTATTTAACTGTTCTTTAAGAATAAAAATAAAATACTTTTACCTTCGAAGTACAAATAATAACAAATAAAACAATTATAATCGTAACATTCCAAGTTTAAATTTGTCACTCTGTATTGTGTGTATGACAATTTGTCCCGGTCTCAAGTCCAGCTCAATATTTAGACCAACCTTCATTTTTTTGAAATTGTAATTTTTCTGTAAATTTGTCTGTCCGGTGTCGTCGTTGTTGTAGTTGTCTGTATAACGGATAACTGTTCCGATTGGATTGGGCTTTGACACACTGTTCGAAAGACCAAAAAGAAAGATCGAGTTCGTTAAACAGCTATTTTCGATAAAAATTCAAAAAGTTAATGCTTTTTAAGAATTTTTAAGACCAATTTTTTTAAAAATTTGAAAATTCTATCCACAGCCATTTATGGTACAAAAAAATATGAGCAATTTATCCTGACAACTTTTTTTGATAAAATCAAACTTACCAAAGTTAAAGGATTTTAAAAATCCAAAAAACCAAACGAAAATGGACATTTGAAGCAAAAAAAGCTTGATATTGAAAAAAGTCAAGAGGCGAAAAACGCTACTTTTTCAAGGCCCCGTGATTATTTTATCAAATTCTCATCCATAATCAGAAGAGTTTTATGTGAAAAATGACTTCCGCGAATTTCATGAAATTTCGACGTTTTGAGGCTCCTTGAATCAGAAAAACAAGCTTTTACATCGGTAACTGTCTGTCTTTCTGGCGTCTACGTCGTCGTTGTTATTGATGTCGTGGTTGTCTGTATATCGTATGTCTTTCGAAAGAATAGTCGGATTGGATTGTGCTTTGACACACAGATTTTTTATTTTAAGAATTGTATGTAAAAATTGTACTATTTTTATTTTTATAACAAATATTTTTCTTCAATTAAATTGCTGCAATAAAAGTGTTTCGAAGAGATTTTTATAAAAATCTTTCGGGGAATAAAATTCGTATTTATAGGTCGACAAGTGTTTGTTTTCTTTACCAAATTTGACTTTCGTCTAAATTTGTCTAGTTTTTACTATAGTACAATTTACATTTGTATCTCGGGCGAAGAAATCCATTCTATTGTTTGACAAATATTCTTTGTAAATCAATATTTTTCACAGAAAATTACCCCGAGTGACCTTCAATTATAATTTTATAAACGTGAAAAAACCACATTTCAATTATTTCTATAAAAAAAATAATCCCTAAGTAACAGAACGAAATGGGAAACAATAAGAGTTAATTTATTCAGGAACAAGCTTTTTGAACAAAAATTACCTTGAGTGAAGCTTTAATATATAT
>NC_046658.1:2783351-2785196 GCF_010883055.1 Belonocnema kinseyi
TTGGCACGCATTTCGCCGTTGTCTGTTGAATCAGCGCTGCGTTGAATCAGAGTCACGCATGCGCAGTACTCAACGAAAGAGAGGGATAGAAATACATAAATCTTTCTCTTTTTATTCGCAGCACGCCGCCACCTGTAGGCACGCCTGCTCTATCTGTAATATCTGTATGCTCTCGGCACACCTTCGAGGCGCACTGATGGTAAACTTAGCTTGGACAAGAACCATTTAAATTAAAATTAAATTGCGAACATTTCACAACAAACGTAAAATATCCATGCTTTGTAAGACATGGTTATTTTAATAGATACCAAAGAGAAAATTAAATGTATAATTTATATTTCTGTTTCATATATTTTGTAATATTTCTAAAGTTATTTGATTATTTCCAAATATATCTTTGTTATTTCTCATCTTTTGATATTCTTTTATAAGTAACGATTTATTTACTTCACCATATTATATTTTTATTCTAACAGATAAAACGTATAGTGCAATATCTATACATTGTTCTTTAATATTATTAAGTCATTATTTTTATATTTGTACAGTTTGCAATTTCTAGAGATATTTTAGTCTATTCGACTAATGAATTTCCCGCATGTATTTTAAAATTTCTTAATTATTACGTTCCGATCACTGACAATGAGTGAATGGCAGAGTAATAATAAGTTCATAAATCTGTAACTGCTCTCTGGGTCAAACCTGTATTTGGTGTTAGGATTTCTCTACTTTGAATCAGAAAACTTTGAACCCTCAGAGCAGAGGCTAATATACATATACATACACACACACACACATATATATATATATATTTAAATAAAAAACATGGGTGAATTTATTTCACTAAGAGAACGATTTGGTGAACATGTCAGTTGAAATTTCTCAAATGTGATTTTTTGGGCCCCAAATTAATTAAAACTTTTAACCCAATACTTCGAAATTTAAAATTCATTAATTTTCATGATATGCATGTCAAATTTCATGAATTAGGAAGATTTATAATTGAGAATTCTTTACTTTTAATCTTCAAAATCATGACAGTTTATATGAATTTTTATTTTATTTTGTTATTTAATTGAATTTAATTAGAATTTTGTTATATTTAAATTAATTAATTTATTTGTTATTTATTTTATTTATACATCATTTAAAATTCAAAAGTTTCTGATTGCAAATATTCTAAATTAAAGAGTTTTAAGTTGCAGATCGTTAAAATTAAAGAATTTTCCATTGCAAGTCTTCAAAATTGAACTTTTCAAAAAAAATTTCATATTATACCTTTAAAATATAAATTTTGAAAACTAAATAATTTGAAAAAAAAATGAAAAAGTTATTACATTTGTGTAAAATTTTACGTCTGGACACGAAATACAGGTTTTTACGTCAGAAACTAAAGATCAAGTTGATTGGCTACTTTGGGTGAAAATTCAAAAAGTTACAGAATTTTCAAAATTTCTGAGACAATGTTTTTCAAGATTTAAAAATTCCATGTACGGGTATTCGTAATAATTGGAAATCCGAACAATTTATCTCATCGACTTCTTTTGATGAAAAGAATATTACCAGAATTATAGCGTTTTCAACAAATTAAAAAAAATACCAAAATGAAAATTGTAAACTAACTAGCGCGAGACTTGAAAAAAAAACTCGAGAGAAGAAAAACGTTGCTTTTTGAGAGCCCTACAAGATTATCATAACAACTTTTCAGATTGTTTTGAATACTCGAAAATTCAAATTTTGAAGGAACCAAAAATAATGAAAAATCATAAATTTAATTTAGTGATCAAACTGTGCAAGATGCGGAGAAAAGAAGAGAAATAAAAAATTGTGCACCTTAAAAAGATC
>NC_046658.1:2785296-2786862 GCF_010883055.1 Belonocnema kinseyi
GAACCTATAACCGGAGATAAAAGTCGCAGTTTTCATAAGTAAGTTTGTATAAGTAATAATAAGAAACAAGTTTTGTTTGGCAAAAGTATTGCAGGAAAGATCTGATTATATTTTGATTCACGTTGACACGAAATATAATTAACGCGCATGCGCCAGTAGACAAAGACAGCAATACATAAATCATTCTTTCTCTCTCTTTCTAAACGCCGGACACATCCACTTGCATGCGCGCCTATGGCATGCCTACTCTATCTGTAATATCTCTATGGCCGAGAGTTGCTTACAGCGCTCCAAGTGACTCTTGGCAAACTATATGGGATGGTGCCATTTACGGGGAGCGGTGGGTAGAGGGGAAGTGACTTTTTTCGCCGGACGCGCCGTCTATATTTATGGCGGGTAACTAAGCTCGCACCGCATCTTCGTTTATAATATCTTTGAGAGAACTCAGAGATTTCTATCGGTAGGGTATAATCTCGAAGTCTGAAGCCACATTATCTCTTCACCTATTGGTCGGATTTAAACGCGCGGCCTATTCGTTAGAATCGAGATCAGAATCGATATCAACGGAATCCTTTATGAAGCCAGCGCATGCGCACCGAAATGCGATCTAGAATCATTTTTAGGTTAAGAACAGAGCTGCGTATTAGGGTGCTTCCATGCCTCTGTAAGCAGGCAGCCTGCATTAAGAATACCCATAAGAGTGAAAGAGATGGACCATTCTCTATCTCTCTCACTCTTATGGGTTTTCTGCATGCAGGCTGCCTGCTTGCAGAGGCATGAAAGCACCCTTATGAATCCAAGGCATTTACACAGAAGTGCGCTTCCTGATTGATCCGTTTCGCGGCGGTAAATGGTAGGGATTGTCACAACCCGGGTATCGCGTCCTCTATATATGTCGCGATATTACCGGCCGGACTCGAAAGGTAAACGTGGATCCGTTTAAAAAATTAAAGACCTAAGAAGATAGGTGAGTAAAAAAAAAACAGATTTAAACAGAAAAATAATCACAAGCGTCCACTTTTATCATTTATTTAGAGGAAGGTTATTTTATACAATTAATGTAATGAATGTCGAGTTACAAAATATGAAAAGCTACTCGCGGAAGAGAAAAGAGAAAAAACGACTTCTCTAATCAAAAGCTAGTCTAATTCTGCCCTTCATATCAAGACTCGGTCTCTTTTTTTTTTGAGCCTCCGAGATTCCAGAGCAAGGGTTTCTAGTGAAGATCATTTTTTAAGCCAATCAAATTTCTGGGTCCTCCTTTTAAGGAGGGTCTCCAATTTTAAGAAACCCAATCAAAATTAGAGTGAAAATGAGACCTCCTTCTTAACTTTTCCCATGCATCTCAGAATCCCATTGCTCTTATCTACCCTCGAGTCATGTCTATCCGCACCTACTTGAGATTTTTGAAGCGCCTTGACTCTTGACACTTAGGGTTGCTGCAATGATTTAGTTGACCATAAATGTCTGACCAAGGAAAGAAGGGAATGAAAATTGGTTTCTGTTATATATTTTATTATTTGTTAAATTACTAAGGGCTTGAATGTACTATGAGACTTTTAAGTG
>NC_046658.1:2786962-2788162 GCF_010883055.1 Belonocnema kinseyi
AGGGTTAAATTTTATACTTGTGAACACTTTAGACAAAATACAATATAAATTAAAAATGTTTCTCAGAAAATCTGTCTCATCTATAGGAACTATTAAGTAAGGCCTTATGTGCTAACTTACTCGTGCATTCATTTACCCGAGAAAAGAAACAGGCTTTCTGGTTCTTTTCTCGGCTTGTCTCACGCCTGTATCGTTTTTGCCAATAGAAAGATAAGAGAGTTTGAGAACAATAATAAAAATTGCGAAATATAATTTTAAATTTAGCGATTAGGCCTTTATGGTGAGGCCGTGTTCTTCTTTACCATGCAAAAAGGGTTGAGTTCTACATGATCCCATAACTAGATGAGCGCGGGATACGCGATCATCACACCTCCCCCCTTATTTTAAAAAAGAAAAAGGTTATAATCCTTTTACTTTTCTCTTTACTTATTTAATGGTACTCTTTTTTTTTGATCATTTAAATAAAAGATTAAAATACATATGTATACATATATAATAAACTTTTGCCAATGGTTTTGTTAAAACATTAAGAAGAAAAGGAAATACTTAATTTTTAATTTTAGTTATAAAAAGAATTCGTTTTTTTTTGTTTTGTTTATTTGTTTGCAAAATTTTGTAAGGGCGAGTAGTTAATGATCAGTCAAAGTCAAGTAATCGCTGTGACGTCAAATCAATATGGCGTTGGAAATTGTATGGTCAGCCATGCTGAATTTTCTTAATAATATTTCGAGGTTAAGTTAGTGGTTATTTACAAAAGTTTTTCATTTGATTATATACAAGCAAACATATTCACATACATATATATATATACACACATGCATACACATACATACACACATATATATATACACATTTAGCTTTTGTGAGTCTTAAAATTTAATTATTTACATATACTGCACATAGTTTCTATATTTATAATTTATTAACAAGTGTTTTATTTATGTGATTTGTATGGTTATTTATTCTAGTGGATTTATGCGCAAATGTCCAATTTTTAATTTATTTTTATGAACAATTTTCTGTTTGCGTTCTGAGATCTTTAGCTCTACATTATGATCAGGGAATATATTTGTAATTAAGTAAGGACCGACATAGTGTTCGTCAAGTTTAGAAGTCCTTGAAAGCATTCTCTAATTATTTCTAATGAAGGTTTTTCGTCGTAAGTAGATTTTGCGACCAAATGAAATATGAATCTCCCAT
>NC_046658.1:2788262-2790089 GCF_010883055.1 Belonocnema kinseyi
GACTGCACCATATATCTAGTCGGGAGTGGTGCTGACTGAAAACAGATGATTTGGAGCGATTCGCGCCCCATATGTTGGTCATTCTAAGGACTTATTGAACTACCCTCGTAATTTGGAACCAGGGTTCTTTACATTATGAAGCCATACTAAAGGTCTATAGTCAGTGATCAAGGTAAATTTTCTGGGCACTAAAAATTTTTCAATTGAATAATTTTCAAGAATCACTCTTATTTCCCAATAATTTTCAGTCAATTTAATTAATTTAGCCTCTGTTTGGCACTGAAGGTTACGGGGTACAAAAAATTGAACGGGTCTTTCCTCGTTATCGTAAAATGTAAAGAGGAGATGGCTCTCTAATGGGGTAAAATCGCACACGAGCAGTTCATTAAAGAGCAACATTTTGAAACCAAATACATTCATGTACACATAATATTTCCCCTGTTATTTATTCTTTCTTTCAGAGACAATTTTATGGCATAAAGGAGACAAAAGAAAGGTGTGAGACTTACTACTTGCTGATTCATTCCATACGTCACTCAATCACTCAAACACTATTTGCGAAAAAAGGCCATTTCTATCACTCCCGCACTAACACTTGAATTTTGTTTTTGTCGGCTTCCTGATGGTTCTTTTGCTCGGTTCTCGATGAGAGGTTGTTCTCTGGTCCAGATCCAGCTCGAGTGTCCGTTGTCCTGTGTCATATGTCGCGATATTATACCCCTGTATAATCGTTGGCCCTGGTCCCACGGTGGATTACACTTCACATATACCCGCCCCAATTTCGTAAGTTCGTAATTTTCCTGAGGATTCTCTTTTTAATCCCACCGCTGTCACCAAAAATTGTCACAGCCCGGCTATCGCGTCCTCTATATATGTCGCGATATTACCGGCCAGACTCGAAAGGTAAACGTGGATCCGTTTAAAAAATTTAAGACCTATGAAGATAGGTGAGTAAAAAAAATAACAGGTTTAAACAGAAAAATAATCACAAGCGTTCAATTTTATCATTTATTTAGAGGAAGGTTATTTTATACAATTAATGTAATGAATGTCGAGTTACAAAATATGAAAAGCTACTCGCGGAAAAGGAAAGAGAAAAAACGACTTCTCTAATCAAAAGCTAGTCTAATTCTGCCCTTCATATCAAGAATCTGTCTCCTCTTTTTTTTTTGAGCCTCCGAGGTTCCAGAGCAAGGGTTTCTAGTGAAGATAATTTTTTAAGCCAATCAAATTTCTGGGTCCTCCTTTTAAGGAGGGTCTCCAATTTTAAGAAACCCAATCAAAATTAGAATGAAAATGAGACCTCCTTCTTAACTTTTCCCATGCATCTCAGAATCCCATTGCTCTTATCTACCCTCGAGTCATGTCTATCCGCACCTACTTGAGATTTTTGAAGCGCCTTGACTCTTGACACTTAGGGTTGCTGCAACGATTTAGTTGACCATAAATGTCTAACCAAGGAAAGAAGGGAATGAAAATTGGTTTCTGTTATATATTTTATTATTTGTTAAATTACTAAGGGCTTGAATGTACTATGAGACTTTTAAGTGAAACTATCACGGAACTCACCAGAGATCCGAGAAGTTTCTTATTTTATTAGTGTTCCTTTTAAAAAGACGATGGGAAATGATTTCAGTTTTCGTTGACGGAATATTTATTTTAGCGTCTTGGTGCCTTCTTTCCTTAGAAAAACTAATTAAATAGCTTTTTTTATGACTGACTAAGTGTCAATTTCTTTAAAGCAACAACCTTTTATTAAAAGAAGTACATTTTCCAGAGACAGATTCTTAAGAGGGTTAAATTTTATACTTGTGAACACTTTAGACA
>NC_046658.1:2790189-2825049 GCF_010883055.1 Belonocnema kinseyi
TTAGGCCTTTATGGTGAGGCCGTGTTCTTCTTTACCATGCAAAAAGGGTTGAGTTCTACATGATCCCATAACTAGATGAGCGCGGGATACGCGATCATCACAGGATACAAGTCGAGTCTGGAGTTTGAATTGTACAATTTTGACTTGCATTTCACTCAAAGCTAGCTCTAAGGCTTCAAGGCAAGTTCGAGGGATCTGTTTACATTATGGATGTAAACACTCCTAGCGATCGTACCGAATTCGAGTGGAGCTCATATTTGTTTTTTTAAACATTTATTTATCTCCGAACATTGTAATTATTTAAACAATTTTCATAAATGGCTATATTTTAAAGAATACGTTTAATTTTTTATGTTTCTTTGTAAATTTACAAGAAATATTCATTATTATTTAAACAATGACTATTTTCTATTTTGCTATGCAAATTTACACAAACTGTTAATTATTCAAACAATTTTAATTAGAATCTAAAATTGACCTTTTTTCTAAGAGCCAGTTTGTTTTCAGAGTTCAACTAAGAGTGTTTATCCGATGACTCTTTTCTATATTGCTTTGTAAATCTACAAGAACTGATAATTATTTAACCAATTTTAGTTAGAAAATTAAGAGTTTTCCCTTTTTTCTACATGTCAATTTTTTACGGATTCAAGTAAGAATGTCTATACGATAACTCTTTTGTACTTTGCTTCGTAATTTTACAAGATTTATTAATTGTTTAAACAATTTTAATCAAAAAATTAAAAGTGCCTTTTTTTAAGAGTCAATGTATTTGCGGAGTCAACCAAAAATGTCTATCCGATGACTGCTTTCTATTTTGCTTTGCAAATTTACAAGAACTATTAATTATTTACAGAATTTCAATTTAAAAACTAAGAATTTTACCTTTTTTTACGAGTAAATTTGTTTTCGCAATCAACTTAGAATGTCCATCCGATGACTCTTTTCTATGTTGCTTTGTAAATTTACGAGAACTATTAATTATTTAAACAATTTTAAGTAAAAAATTAAGAGTTTGGCCTTTATCCTACGAGTCAATTTGTTTTTAGGAATGTCCATCCGATGAAGCTTTTCAATGGTGCTTTGTAAATTTACAAGAACTATTAAATATTTAAAGAATTTTGAATAAAAAATTCAGACTTTGGCCTTTTTTCTACAAATTCGATTTTTTACAGAGTCAACTAAGAATGTCTTATCGGATGACTCTTTTCTGTGTTCCTTTGCACATTTACAAGAGCTATTATTTATTTAAATAATTTCAATTTAAATGAAGAGTTTAACCTTATTTCTGCGAGTTAATTTTTTTACGAAGCCAAGCAAGAATGTCCATACAATGACTCTTTTTATGCTGCTTTTCAAATTCACAAGAACTATTCATTATTTAAACCATTTTAATTAAAAAATTAAAAGTTGGCCTTTATCGTACAAGTCAATTTGTTTTTGAAGTCAACTAAGAATGTCTATACGATGACTCATCTCTATATTGCTTTGCAAATTTACATAAACTATTAGTTATTTAAACAATTTTAATTAAAAAACTAAAACTGACCTTTTTTCAACGAGCCAGTTTGTTTGCGGAGTCAACTAAGGATGTCTATTTTCTATTTTGCTATTCAAATTTACATAAACTATTAGTTATTCAAACAATTTTAATTAAAAAACTAAAAGTGACCTTTTTCTAAGAGTCAGTGTGTTGTTGAGTCTACTAAGAATGTCTACCCAATGACTCTTTTTATATTGCTTTGCAAACTTACAAGAACTATTATTCATTTAAAGAATTCCAATTTAAAATTAAGAGTTTTACCTTTTTTCTACGACTCAATTTGTTTTCGGAATCAACTAGGAAGGTCCATTCGATGACTCTTTTCAATGGTGCTTTGTAAATTTACAAGAACTATTAAGTATTTAAACAATTTCAATCCAAAAATTAAGAGTTTGGTTTTTTTTCTACGAGTAGGCTCTATTTTTTAACATAATTAACTATGAATATCTTTTCAATGATTTTTTTCCTCTGATGCTTTTAAAATTTGCAATTATTAATTATTTTAAAAATCTTTATCAACAAATTTGCAGTTTAGCTATTTTTGAAGTGAGACGCAGAATTTGTTTACGAAATGAACTAAGAATGTCTTTCGATGATTATGTCCCACCATACCTTGTAAATTTATAATAATTATTATTTATTTAAACAATATTCATAAACATATTGAGAGTAAGGGTCTTTTTCCATTAATAAACACGATTTGTTTAAGAAGTTAACTAAGATTATTTTTGCGATGAATCTTTCCTAAGTTATTTGTTAAATTTGCTAGAGTTATTAATTATTTAAAGAACTCATAAAAAATTCAGAATTTGAATATTTAAAAAAGGAAAGAGTCATTTTTTTACAAATTTAACTAAGAACATCTCTCCGATTAATTATAATAATCAAATTTTCATGATTTATTATTTAAACTACTTTCATGGGCAAATGAGTTTGGACATTTTTTAAGACACTTTGCAAATTTACACTGATTATTTATTATTAAAATAAATTTCATAAACAAATTCAAAACTTGACTGATTTTTAGATTTTGAACCATTTGAAGATTTCAAACAAATTAGTTTTTATAAGAAAATGTATGCACTATATATTTAATAAGAATTAAAAAAGAAATTAAAACTGTATGATGGTAAAAAATTTCATTTTCATTAGTTTCGGTAATTACTTCTATTTATTAATTTCTTCCAATAATTTCATAATAGTCTGTATGAATTTTAGTACAATTTGATGACAATGCGGCTAAAAACGAAATTATTTGAATTACTCTTAATTGCATAAACTTTTGACCGGATGAGATGAAAACTGCAAAAAATCACCTCCCGAGTTTAACCTGGTTTTCACAATTCGAGTACACAACCCGGTCGTACGTCGTAGAAGGGGACATCCAAATGCTAATGGTGCTCGACATAGCTTGACATTTGGACTCTTCTCGAGTCGAGATTATTTACCGCGTATTTCTATGAAAATTTGTACGCACCAACATTTTAGATGTTTTTTTCCTAACTTTTTGAGGACTAATCGTCTCTTGCGAAGAAAATATACGTTATATGCATTTTTAGGTCACCTTTATTATATTTGATGTTTGGATTTGAGAGGTTTGAGGTTAGTTTTTCATGCATGTGAATTTAAGCAATGCACAGTTGAAAAATATACGCTCGAAACTATTTGTTTCAAGCAATTATCTTCTCCTGAGAATAAAATTATACATTTATATGCATTTTATCTCATATTTAATTAATTTGAGATTAAATTTTAAAGGTTTGAGGTTAGATATCTATGGATTAAAATTTAAACAAAGCAGAGCTGAAAAACATATATTCAATAATATATTTCAAGAAATGATCTTTGTCTCGGTAAAGAAACTATCCACCTTATGCATTTTAGCTCGAGTTAAATTGATTTAAGGTTAGGTTTTTGAGTCTGGGATGTGTGGGTTTGTGGTATGTGGGATTGGGGTTTGTGGGTTTGAAGTTTGTAGGTATGGGATTTGTGGGTTTTTTGGGTTCAGGGTATGTGTGTGTGTAGAGTATGTTGTTGTAGGTCTGTAGTTTGAGTTATTATAGGTTATTTCTGTTGTTTTTTTTAATTTAATCAAAATCTTGACATGCTGGAGTCATTATCACGATTGATTCGTATTCAACGACCCAAAAAACATATAGCTACGATGCGACGGTTCAATTAAGGTATGTATTTTATGAATATAATTATAAACACAAATTTAAAAAATGTAAGATACTTTTTTTGATATTCAAATGATTGTAGGATATTTTTAAATTTATAACTTAGATTCATATCTGTCAAAATGAACAGCCATTTCCGTATCTAAAAAATGTACTATTATTGATAATATGTAAGCTTCTCCATGAAAAGGGCCCTTATAGCCATACAGTGGGCCGGTAAACCTGAAATCTTGGCCAAAACCAAGTATGGAATTTGAATAAATCAAACTATTCGTCATTTTGTAGACAATTCAGATGATTTAAAAATCGATTCATACAATTATCATTGTCGATTATTGTTATTGTGTGATATCTTAAACTTAGAAAACCACGTGAAATTAGTAATAAGAGGGATAATGCAATAACTAATGTATTTTTGAATAATTTCGTAATATAAATTTTGTCGGTTGTATTTTTGCATCAATAAATGTTTAGAAAATACGAAATAGATGCAATGACATTAAAAAATATATAGGTTTAACATTCGTTGTGTAATTTATTTCCAAATAAAGTGATATTTTTCACGTAGGCGCCATTTCGTTTCTCTGCAAATTTATGCAGCACACCCAAGTGGGAAAAATGTGGTACCATTTTGTTCATTATTTTTTAATCTAAATTCTTTAGAAGTCAAAGAAGGTTCCAAGCCCTTCTGTTTATGCAAAATGAAACAAATATCTACAGTGACATCTAAAAAATGGAAAAATATTCTGAACCACCATTTTTTGGACCTTCGGTCAATTTTGTATGTTGACAATAGGTTGTCAGCTTTATCAACATACTCCATATGCGCGTTATAATCAGAAGCCATTACAACGCAACTGACGGGTTTCAGTGTACAGTATTTTTGTCTACGATTTACAAACACTGTTTCACTAGGTTCATGATAAGTAGACAAAAAGTAGACAGCCTGTTTGTCCATCCATTTGATCCAACGAATACCCGTATTATATTTCTTAAAATCGCTTTGCCGTCCATGCATCTTGTTATCAAGTATATCACTTTTTGCAATCATGAACGGTTCTGACGTACTGTACCACAAGAAATTTTTTTATCCTTTTTCAAGAATATCATTAGAGCCACGCCTGTGAAAAAATTATTAAAATATATGTGGTGATTGTTACCTACTAACTCTCGGGTAAGATCGTTTACAACTCTTGCTCCCAATTCTTTTCCGGCACTTTAAGTTTTTCTTCTATATATTTAAATTCACATATATAGCCTGTCTGATCTGTACGAACCCAAAATTTGTATCCGAGCTTTATAGGTTTGGCTAGCATGTACTGCTTCATGCTGCTGCGACATTTGAATTTTATCATTGATTCGTCTACACTTTGATATTTACTTGGTTTCCAACTCTTCTTGAAACTTTGATTCACTTTATCCATAAGAGGTCGCAATTTGTATAATTTATCATAAATCGCTTCACCCTTATTAGGTTCTTTACTGTTATCAGTAATATGTAAATTGCCGAGAAAAAATCCGAAACGAACTACTGACATGAACGAGCTTATTTATGAATTATTTAATTGAGAACAAGCAGACCAGTAATCTCGATATGCAGGAGACTTTTTTACTCCCATTAGAATATTAATACTTAAAAACATCAGCAATTCTACCTTTGTTGCAGGTGCATGTTTATATAGCTTCTGCTTCAAATAACAATTTGTTTCTTGCACATTCACATTCATCAAATCATCTGGAAACAAACAATGAAATATTTCTAATGGTGATCTGACATCGGGAATGTTAGGCGCAAAATCTTTAGTGAACAGAGCATCATTTTTTACTTTTCCCGCAATTTTACCCATATTTCATCGTTCACTGAAACCTCATCATCGGTGGGATCATCCTCATCAGAAACAGCAGCATTACGATTCTCGAAAACCTCCTAACATTCCTCAATTTCATTTACTTTTACTCGCTTTTCCCTTTAGTCCAGTCATTATCATCTTCAATATTAGAGTCATATGTATAAGTTGTCAATAGATTCAGTATTGCTTGGCTTATCAGTCAACTCTATTTCTTCTAGCATGTCTTCAGTCCAGTAGATTGATTTAGAGAGAAAAACAAGTTTAACTTTTCTAAAATATATGATAAAATCCTGTGCTAAACGCTAATTGACGCTAAGTGATACAAATGGAAAAAAGGCTGGTGAGAATTTAAAGACGCTATTCTTGTACTAAAAGTAAATGTGCGCAACTTGAAACAAACGAAGAACCAAAGATAGGTTAGTCAAAATGAATATTTCTATACTGTACATACATTTACGTCGAGGTCAACAAATGAATAACTAATTTATACTAAACTACATTTTTCACAGACAAATTGAAATCTAAATTTTTTATTTTAGCCTAACTTTCAAAATTAACAGCCCCGAAAACTCCTAGATGCCTAACATAAATTGCAGTAAAAAAATGCAAAAAAAATGCACATCCTATGAATTGAAATTTATTTACTCAAACAATTATTTACTTATTATGGAATGGAAGCTTCTAATGTGTCCCCTAAGGGTTTACATTTTTCTTGCACCATCTTCTTTATTCCTTCACACACCCCCCACACACTTACTTGGTGGTGGAAGGGGGACCTACAGTTTAAGGTGGGTTCCGAACCACCAAGAGCAAGAGCTTTAAGTACTTAAAGAAAACCTTTTTCTCCAGAGGTACCGGTCCCACGACTCTCCGGAGATGAACAACTCCCTTGTTAGGATAGTGTTCACCGCATGGGCCGCCGAGATTCTTCCAGAGTACGATGCGGGAATCGAACCCGCAAGCCGAAGGAGTGGGTCTAAAGCCTACGCTTTAGCCCCCATGACCATCGTCCCACTTAATTATTTATTTATTAATTAAAAATGATGTAATATTTATTTTCAATCTATAATCAAAGTTTCTAATAGAAATTTCAGTAAAAAATGCTGAAAAATGCACATTTGATCGGTGATGGAAATTTATTTATTCGAACAATTATTGATTTATTAATTAAAAGTATTAGATTATTATTAAGTTAATAATTAAATAATTAATGGATAACTATTACCTGAATGAAAAATTTATATGTTAAGAAAATGGTCGCAGTTTGGTTCCGGAAAGGAACTACTTACAAAAAAATGAACTTCACTTCATCTGTTGACCATTTTTAGATCCGGCCATCAGGATCCGAGCTACAGAGAAACCGAAAGAACATGTGATTTTCGGCAACAACAAAAAAATGGGAAAATCGGGCTAAATCCGGTTAAAAGTACCAGATGACTGAACTATGACTGCTGTGAGGGCAGAAATGGTGTAGGAGTAAGGCTGGTCTCAAACTTTCGTTCTCGAAATATAAATGAATAAAAGAGCGATGGAGGTAGAAAACTTCAATCCTGAGTGAGGATGGTCCTTATGGTTCAGGGAAATCGTAAGAATAGTGACCACGAAATTATTATTTACAGTTGAAAAATCATAATTTCTATGAAGTTTCTTTGCATAAAGATTATTGAGATAATGAGGGGGCAGAAAAGTTCAATCTTGCGGGAAGCTGTCCCAGTTTCTTTTATGTTCTCAGGAAACCATAAAATAATAGTGACCTCTGAATTGTTATTAGCAAGTGGAAAACAGGAATTCGTTTCAATTATCACTAGAAACATTAAGTATGGCTTGATTCTCAGCAAGTGCTGCGTGGCTTGTTTCTAATATAATAAACATGATTACTTTCTAAATTGTTAATAGCGATTGATAAGAAATTAATTTCTTAGTTGAAATTCTAATATAAAAAAATGTATGGGACAGAAAACAATGAAAGAAAGAAAGAAATTGACTCCCAATGAACATTGCGTTAAAATATTTTTCATAAGCTACAAAATCGAATTTCTAATAGTTCTTTTCGTTATTTATTGTTTGAATTACATTGATTAGTCTGATTTATTGTTCTGCATTCATTCTTTCCCTCGTCTATTTACTTTTGAATGTTTTTTCGTTTTATTTTGCTGCTTCTTTTTCCATTTGCCGTTTAAAGAATTATTGTGGTTTTAAAGACCTCTTACCCCTTGACAGTTGAAAGCTTCAAAAAGGACTTTCATAGTTCGCATTGACTTTTATATGTGCGAAAGAGCCTATTAACCAAGACAGATGGTTCAAATAAATGTAAATATAACCCCGATAGGCAAAACATTGCAATTTTCAGACGGCTTCACCCTTCAACTTCGTAGACTACAAGTTGAAGTTACCGGCGATAATAGGTTATGCCTGAATTGCAATCTATCATTTAGTAACGAAATAGAGGAGCTCCAATGTGATCCCGGATGCTTAAGACTTAATGTTCCTACTCAAACAGGTAAGCAAACGTGTATGTTCTGTAATGCTGACGGTAATGCTAATATACCAAGGCTTTCCGTGGAGGGTAGAGTCAATGTCTATATTGCTATGGACATCTTTATTCCGGAGGAGCCTAGAGTCTGTTTCCATCATTTGGATTAACGTGGCTTTATCTTAGCGCCTTTCCTTCCTGGATTACAAGTAATCAATAAATCATATAGGATACCCGGACAGCAGATGCTATTGTATTTGCAGAAACTTCGTAACGAAGCAAATTATCCTCAAGATTTCGGTAATGAGGAAAGCTTTAGTGATGAAAAATGTAAAGGTATGTTTACATATATATAATTTCTCGGTTACTAACCTTGTTTGTAGGCAAAAAAAAAAGTTTATTTCATAAATAATTTCCAAATTATCGGATTGAGAGCTCAAAAACGACCCTAACTTCAAAATAATGCACATGCATACAATTTTTACTTAGCGCAAAATTCAATTTATTATATATTATTATATTTTATTTCTATTTTATTATATATTTATTATATATTATTATTTATATTTATTATATACTTATTATCCCTCAAAAAAGAATCCGGGGACGTCCGTTATGATATTTTATAGCATCTCCGAATTCAGTCTTTTAAAATTTTCATTTTTGTAGAAAAAAACCCGGGGGAACTGTACCCGATTGACCAAACGACGAAGTATCACATGCCCTTAATAGAAAAAAAAACATTTCCTGTTATATAAAAACCTCCATAATAGGCATGTGACAGCATTTCCTAATGAACTCTACAGTGCACAATCAGAAATTCACAGAGAAATCGCTATCATATATGGCACATATGCTTACTCGCAGAAAAGCAGAAACTTTCGTGTCCTGCGACAATTATTCTGTACGCATAAGGGACATCACTTGGTGAAACCTGCTCTCATTGTCACAGACGGGTGTATACTTGATATAAAAGGACCTTATTTTTGGTACTCTTAAAACAATGACGCACAAATACTCATCAATGTATTTAAAAGGGATGTGGAGGGAATGAGAGCATTTTTCGACATTAGCGATATCTTTATAGAGAACAGAGGATACTGAGATGTCCAACCGCTTTTAGAACGATTGGGTATTGAATCCAAAATACCGCCATTTCTTCAAGCAGGTTAGAGTGCATTGTCAACGAAAGAAGCGAACGAAGCACGGCTCATGAAGAAATCGACATGGATTGTTGAATCTAAAAATGGCCACTTAAAATCCATTATTAAGTTCTTTGACAAACCAATTTCCATTGATCACCTGCGTAGTCTCGGGGATTTCTTCCATAATAGTGGTTTTATGATTAACCTGTAATCGAGATGCAAGGTGCTACTGTAGAAACTGCAAGATAATACCTCGCGACAGCTCGTGAGGCTAATATCATGCAAGCGCGCGTAGAAGTTGACAAGATGCGCTACGTAATTGCAAACTGGAATCACCTTTACGAACAACAAGTACCAGAATTTTCTCTCCTTACATCAGATGAACTACGCAACATCACTATTGGCGTTTATCAAGTTCAACTTGCACCATCGTACATTTAAGACAAGCTGCAAAGGGATCATGATGAAGAGTTTCAACTAGATAGAAAGTAGATTTTGTGCTTTCACGATGATTAATTTTGATAAAAAGAGATATTTCGGGTTTCACTCGTATAAAAAACTACGAATTGTTTGCCGACGTTTCGTGAAAATTGCAGTTCACATCTTCAGGGCTGACCTGAAACTGAGGTATCAGGTCATGACGTTCTTAGGTATAATTTCTACGATGCCTGTGATTGGCCAGAGCGCCCCACCGTGGGGTTTGGTCGAACTTGATTGGCCAATCAAGTCTTTTTTAAAAAATCCGGGAGAACGGAAAGCCAAATCGGATTGGTATTATATCCATTGTCCCTATTGATGTTATTAGGGTGTTTTAAGATTTCGATTGCTTCTCTATGTTTTCTTGGAAATTTGTTGTGTGTTTTTGCAATAACTGTTGTTTCATCAAATACAATTTAATGTCCTGTTTCGATATGATGTTCAGCTAGTGCTGATTGCGTGACATTTTTTAGTCTAACGTTACTTTCATGTTCCTTCATACGTTGGCTCACCGCTCTCCCGGCTTCTCCAATATAGACTTTGCCACAAGAACAAGGGATTTTATATACTCCTGGATCACTGAAGGATGCCTTTTTATCTTTAGGGTTATTTAGTAGTTGTCCTATTTTCGCAGGTGGTTTAAATATGGATTGGATGTTGTGTTTGTTGAGAATTCTTCCTATTTGTTCTGTGACACCTTGGATGTAGAGTAGAGTGGTCATTTTTCTCTATCTTACTTTCTTTTGTGGGGCTATCTTCTTTGAAAGTGTAACGAACGTAATTTAATTAGAGTAAATGTACATTCTCATTTCCGAAATACGACAAGGTACTAACTGTGGATAGCGCTCAATGAAATTGTTGATCTAGGGCCAGACAATGATCAAATAATTTTCGACTATTACTCTACACGTAAATCAGGGGCCAGAACTCGCGACACGTGTACACATATCACGAGCGCTTTATTATTGCTACATAGGATTATAGATGCGGCCAATAGAGATGAACCTGTAAACCCAAAAATCCAAGTGAATAACCACAAATCATTTTAAGTATTTTATGAGTTAAAAATATTTTGCTACTCAGGTTTCAACAAGCATTAAGAAAACAAAACAAGTTTATGCAAATTCCTATTCTTTAACTGTAAATAAGTATTTCGAAATCACTATTTTCTAATGCTTTTCTGAAAACATAAGGATCATCTTCCAGAAAAATGGATGTTTCCTATCCCCATCATTCACTTCTTAATTACAATTTTACAACAACAAAATCTTTTAAGAAATTCCATTTTTTATGTGCGCTATAGCTATATACAGGGTGATTTTTTTAACTTGAAGTTCGAAATATTAAATGGGAACCCCTATTTTTTATTGCATATACGGATTCTTTGGATAAAAATGCGTATGATTTTTCTAAAACATCTTTCTCGTTTCGCGATAGAGGGGGTTGTAATCGACGAGATTCAATTTTTCTTCATTTTACTGTTACTGAGAATGCACGTTTACGATTCTGCAATACATTAACAACAACAAAATACATCATTTTCATTGTGACATAACTGACCACGGAAAAAAAGAATTTTTCAAATCGCTACAGAATCTTTGAACGAGTGCAATAAAAACTTGTACATAAAAAAAAATAAATGGAGACGAACATAGGTAGAACCTCCTTCTTTTTGAAGTCGGTAAAAAATAAGGGCAATAGAGCATTGGATCTCTTTGGTAATTATTATTTTAAAAAACATACCAAAACGTATGTCCGTTCTTGAGAAGTAATTATTAAGTAATAAGTTTATATTTACAGCGTTTCCTGAATATTCTTAAATTTTAGCTCTGGCATTATTGTAGATTGAGGCCAGCGCAGGCTATCGAAACATTACGAAAGTGTTTACTTTTTTCTTTCCTTAAATACAGTAAATTAGAAAAAATACATTTAAGACAAAACTGATTTTAGTTAGATCAAAGATTATTCCGAATACTACTTTACAATGGACTATCTAACCGTACTATTACAAAATTTACTACCGATGGAAGTGTTCAACCTAAAAAAAGACCCGTACAACAAACAGTCACTGGAGAAAATAATGAAATTGCTGAATTAGCTGCAGTGGCCAATAATCCTCACGTTAGTACACGAGAAATTGTTCGTGATTCCGGAATATCTCAGAGCAGTGTTTGTAAAATTTTGAAACGTCATATATTTCATCCGTATCATGTCTCTTTACACCAAGAACTTCATGGCGTTGATTTCCAAAATCAGGTAGCATTTTGTCAGTGGGCACGTGAACAAATACAACAAAATCCCAACTTTTTTCGTTATATATTATTCTCTGAGGAGTCGTCTTTTACGAACCATGGAATAGTTAATCGACAGAACATGCACTACTAGAGTATTGAAAATCCGCAGTGGCTTCGTAAAGTCGAACACCAACGTCTATGGACTGTCAACGTATGGTGTAGAATAATTTGCAACAAACTGATCGGTCCCCAGATTATCGAAGGCAGCTTAAATAGTGTAAAATATCAAGTCATTTTGGAAAATGAACAGCCAATATGCTTAAAGATTTGAGCTTAGAAATACGGCAGATCATGTGGTTTCAACATGATGGTTGTCCAGCATACTATTCAGCGGTAGCACGAGAAGTTCTTGATCGTGATTACAATGGTCGCTGGATTGGTAGACGCGGTCCGATAAATTGGCCTGCAAGATCGCCAGATCTTACTTCACTAGATTTCTTTTTGTGGGGCTATCTGAAAGACAAAGTGTACAAAGAAAAACCAACAACACGTGAGAATATTATTGACCAAATTACAAGTGCATGTGCACTTGTCCTTGTTCCTGGGTTACGCTAAAAGTAGTAGTTTGTTTTATGATCAACTTCGAATATTGCAGAATCGTAAGTGTGCATTCTCAGTAACAGTAAAATAAAGAAAAATTTAATATCATTGATTAGACAAACCATGCGCATTTTTATCCAAAGAATCCAAATATGCAATAAAAAAAGGGGTTCCTATTTAAGATTTCGAACTTGCCCCCTCCCCCATCCCCAGGGGGCGGTGTGGGGGAACCGATTTTAACATCTGTGTACGTACTCCTTAGAGTGATTAAATTTTGATTCGTAACATTTTTTCATAAAGTGCCTATTTTTCGAGACATTTGAAAGTTTCAAGTTAAAAAAATCACCCTGTATATCTACCTGAGTGTCGGCGGAGAGTTTCTCAGAGCTTCTATGAGCCTTGAGAATATTTATTACATACTCTGAGATTTATATCGGGAGGGTATTGCCTAATTTCGTGCTCCAAATTAAAACAAAATGACTTGGGCAATATTTCTTTGTACAATAAGTTAGGGCTCCTTTCGGGCTTATTTAATGCCCTATTGATAAATTTGATGCTACGCATTTAAAAAAAAAACCTGTGGTCCTGCTAGTTTACCGTTGAGCTAGCAGGAACACACATAGAAAAAAATTACTTGGACAATATCTCTTTGCACTATAATTTACCCATTTAGTTGTTTCCTACAATGATTTTTAATTATACAAAAAATTTACAAACGGGCATGATTTTAACACAGAAAATCTGGAATATATATAATTAAAAATTTGTCATAAGGACAACCGCAGGTTTCCATTCTCGACAATTGACTCAATTTCCCTAGGAGCATTGAGAGGAGCAATATTAAGGTGAATACCGTAGGAGTGACAGAGATGGTAATAAAGTACTCTTAGTGCCGCATTGTGCCTTTGAATGTAGGTCGTTCCCGCGTGTGTTGGACAACTAGATAGTATGTGAGCTAAATGCTCGGGGTGTGCATAGCACGCCCTGCAGCTATCATCGGGAATGTCTTGGCTCAAAATGTGGCGACGGTATGTTAAGGTGGAAATGACACCGTCTTGGCATGCAAAAATGAAACAAAAAAAAACAAAAAAAAAATGAATATATATATATTACACGCGATAATAAAATAAAGTTTACGTGTTTTTGCATTTTCACGAGAAATTAGTTTATAAGGTGTAACAACTCTTAACTGCACTTTATTATATTTCTGCAAAATAAAATAAGTTTTGCGTGCAAAACAGAGCAGAAAAATTTCCTCACGAAGATGCTTTAAAAATCAAAATTTCTCAATTTACATTAGTCAAACAATTTTATGGAGGTAAACTACTCCAAAATATGTTACGATTATATAATAAAATCACCAAATGGGTGTAAACTGATGCTGAAAAATAAAAAATAAACATATTTCACACAAGATATATTTACATATAATAATAAACATGTTTTACATATAACTTTATATTTATAGAAATACATCAATTACATTCTTAACTAATGCAGGACCTTGAATTGATTAAACGGTTGTTTTCCCTATAATTTTCTTGTATAATCGTCACATCTTTTGGGTTAGTTTACCCCCCATAAAATTTTTTGACTAATGTATATTGAGGACTTTAAGATATTTAAACCTTCTTCGTGAGGAAATTTTTTTAGTTGAAATCTTGAGGATATTTTTCTGCTCTGTTTTAGACGCGAATTTTACTTTATTTTGCAGAAATGTAATAAAATGCAGTTAAGGGTGGTTACCCCTTATGAATTAATTTCTCGTGAAAATGCAAAAAAAAAGTAAACTTTATTTTATTATCGCGTGCAATATATAATTTTTCCAGATTTTTTTAGTTGAAATCATGCCCGCTTGTAATTTTTTTTGTATAAATAAAAATTATTGTGGGGTAATTTACCCCCCCCCCCCCCCCCCCCCCCCCCCCCCCCCCAACTTTTTAGATCAAATTGATAAAATCACATTTTTTATCTCTTATTGTGAGGATATTATTCGAGTTAGTTTGATACAATATGTGAAACAATTAAATGGGTGTTTGGCACCATACTATTCAAGGGTGGTTTTTGCCCCGTTAAAACCATTTTGGAAACGTAAGAAAAATACGTGTCATTTAGTTTTTCGAGTACTACAACATATGTGAGAACAAAGAAAATCGGAGGGGGACACCTACCTAGGGTTCCTTGTTGGGCAATATTTCTTTGCACTGTAATTTAGGGCTCATTCAATTCATTATTAACAAATTTGATGCCCCGCATTTTTCCAATACCTGCAGTCCTGCTATCCTAACTTTAAGCTATCAGCACCACACATAGAAAAAAGGGCTTAGTCAATATTTCTTTGCACAATAATTTAGGGCTCATTCTGGGCTCATTTAATACCCTATTGCTAAATGTGATATTCCGTATTTATTTTAATACCTGTGGTCCGGCTAGCTTAACGTTAAGCTAGCCGTACCATAGGTTTAAAAAAAAATACGGAGCATCAAATTTAGCAATAGGGCATTAAATGCGGCCTATATTCGTGTGCGAAGTAATTAAGCCTAAGTTGTTTTTTTCCTGTGCGGTCTTGCAAGCTTGATGTTAAGCTAGCATGATCATAGGATTTCTCAACAATTTGCGGAGCAAAAAATTTGGCAATAGGAGATTAAATAAGCCCTAAATTACAGTGCAAAGGAATATTGCCTGAGTCCTTTTTTTCTATATGTGGTTCTACTAGATTAACGTTTCGCTAGCACAACCACTGCCTTTTTAAATACGCAGTATGGGATGGCAAGCATGTTTGTTGCAGATACTTTGTTTATCGCCAACAGTTTGGAAGACCAATTCTGCCGGATGAGAGGTTCACTTCAAATAAACCTTAACGCATTTTTCTAACCCAAATTTCATTCTCATTTCCTTGTGCTTTCAATTTTCAGGTTTGCCGCAAAAGTACCCCTGGGAATGGCTAAGTTCTAGACATAGTGGCGGTAATTTGAAGCAAAAGCGGAGTGGGCTCATGGTGTCACCCTGAAAGACATCTCTCTGAAAGGTGACCTTGTTAGTTGTCACGCGATTTTTTCCAGATGAGATTGTAAATCTGACTTTCTAAAGCGGCATAAATCTTTTTAAGCACCTCACGATTTGCGGATCTACATTTTAAGCTTTCCAAAAGACAGATGAGGATTCCTGCCCGTGGTTGGTCTTAGTGTCGCCTCTCTTTCTCTGTTGCGGGCTTGTTCTGGCTATGTAGTCGTGCCATGTAACCTTCTCGTTGCGGCCACACTCGCATCGTAGCACTCTAGCAAGTATAATGCGCGACCTATTATAATTGTTGTTAATTACTGGTCGCGGGTTGTTATCTTAAAGTCATCTGGAGTCTGTCGGATCTTGGGGTTTTATCGATTGTGTGATCCTTTCCGTCTCCAGCTTGATTTAATTATTGCCCGATCCAGATGCTTTTAGAAGAGGAGTTTCTGCATCCTGTCTAATTTTTAGATTTTCATAGTTTTCTGTATCATCAGTGGCAATAACTGTTTTTTTCCGTTGCAAATAGCGTCTAAGTAACAGTATTTCCGCAAGATGTTGAATTTGTTTGCTTTGGCTATCTAGCTGGAGCCATTATAGTTGAGATTTGGGCTAAATCAAAATACAAATGACTCATATATGGCTTCTGTTTCTTCTCTCGTGATGATAGGTGCAGATGGACAACATGCGTTTGTTCTTCCATGAAGTGTGAAATGTTGGCCTGGGCTAGATTTAACTGGCGGATTTCTAAATAAACCTGCTCTCCATGCTCATATGTGAACAATCCAGCTAGAGGTCCAGCTATGCTGCAGATGAAATCAAAAAATTGTGTAGTTCTGCGGAGCTTGGTTCTTCGAGATACCTTTACTAGAATGGAATATTCCGTTTTTCTTAGCAACCCCTCCTTTTCTACCTACCATTTCCGATTGTAAATTTTTAGCAATCGACATTTTTGCATAGAATTTCACTGCATGGTTGCAACCATTTCCGTAACCCAGGGGGCCACAGTTCCTTAGGAGCGCTCAGCCTTTCCTTATCAGATACCAGGAAACTAGACATTTTATATAGTTCCCGAAAAGTGGTAACTCTCCAGGTACTTTTAGCTTGTTTCAGTGTCCCTTAAAACTCGTAGTATATTCCGCTGCTAGTCTGCAACGGTGTGATTTGATATGTCCATCCACACGGTTCCTGTTCACATGAGCCATGGGTGTTCAGGGCAAGTAATAATAGGAGGGCGGAGTACATTTCCATTTCCTTCAGTTCCAGAACGTTTACCTGAAAGGGACTCAAATTAATTAACTTTTTTGTGGAGAGGGGGGGGGGGTATTTAGCAATGTGCAACCACGAACTTATATTTGTGTTTGAAGAACCTCTCACCTGTTTCGTTCTCTAGGATAGCATTATTATTTTCTTTCAAGCCTACGATAGTAAACGGCCCGGTAACCCATTTATCAAATTTATTTTGTCTCAATTCGTTATATACAGTAAGGCCGTTTACTATGTAGTCATAGAGAATATAATTATATAAACTCTAGCATACAATGCAAGCCGTTTTGCATTTGTGTAATGCAAAATAGTACTATATAGGCGATTTTAATTCGGTTTCCAAATCTCCCGCGCTCGAGATCTTGCGCCGATTGGTCAAAGGCTTCGAGACTCAGAAGACGTGCGCAAAATATACGTATAACCAAATTCTGAAAAAAGGTTATGTTCCCCAGGATTCACCGCGCATTTCAAATAAATAATTAGTTAGGAATTTAAAAAAATGTAACACAACATTAAAAATGTTCATAAATACATTCGGGACGTGCATTAAGTACTTTTTTAAAAATTGGAGTTGGTTTTCACTAATGTAGCGGTACGTGAGTGACATTTGACGTTTGACAAATATCAAAATCGTTTTGTACTTCGATCATGATTAATTAAATAAAGTGAATATCTGCAGGTTGTACGTAATTAATTGGTGATAGAATCTGTTGTTCTGCTTATTGAATAAAATATGGGAATCAAACGCTTTTGACTAACTACATCAAAAATTGTAATCCGTATGATTATAAAAATTGCGACGATAAATCTGAGATTCAAATGATGAGAGGTAAGAAAAGGTGAATTATTCTTATAAGCTGGGTGTTCAGCCACCTTGAAAATTTCGTCTCCGCTACTATAGAATTTTAAAGTATACATTTTTGGTGACATTTGATTCAGAAATTACAAAAATTATTAGCTGAAATCTTCAATATTAACTCAACTTCAGAATAGACCTTTTTATTCTAGACGTCGACAGTACGCACGTGCCAGGATTTTACGTCATTTACGTATTTTTCGAACTGTTCTGTGTCGAAATATATGGAAAATATTGTAAATAAAAATAACAACAAAAAATAAATGTGTAAATAATTCAGAGTTTAAAGAAAACAGATTTTTAAGTATATTCAGAAGAAAAACTGCGAAAGTGCGAAAAGTGTGGCGAGCAAGCCCATTATTTACATTTGATGACATCTGTCGTCTTCAAAAAAATACTTTAAAATCCGGAAAAAATCACGGAAGATGATGTTCCAGGAGCAAAATTAGTACACAAATCGGTGGAAGAGCGCAGTGTTAAACAGCTTAAACGATGGATAAAATATAGGAAACGATCTTAATACTTTCACTTGAGAACGCAAAACTATTATATTTATGTATTTATAACCAGTTTATATGAAAGAAGGAAAATTTGTTAGTACATTTCTTATAACGGGAAATCACTAACAAATGGCTTTTTATTGTCTAAACTTGAAAAGGAGAAGTAGAAAATATAATATTGTGTTATTTTATATTTGTATGAATATTAAATATTTACTCAAACAAAGTTCTGAACTGCAAATCTTGTATAAAAGAAAATATTTATACCTACCATACAAAACCTCAACTATCCTTTCGACTAAATCACGTTTTTTTCCGTTTAATGGTGGTTTTCTACATTTAAGACATCGTTTCAGTTGCTCAATACTGTGCTCTTCTACTGATTCGTGCACTAATTTTGCACCTGGAACATCATCTTCCTTGAGTTTCGCCGAATTTTTAAACATTTTTTAGAAGATGACAGGTGCCAACAGATGCAAATAATGGCCTTGGGCGCCGCACTGTTTGCACTTTTTGCACCGTTTTTTTTTTAATAGACTTAAAAATGTTCTATCTTAAAAATCTCTGTTATTTACGAATTAATTCTTTGTTGTTGTTTTTATTAACAATATTTTCCATACATTTCGACACAAAACTGTTCGAAAACTATGGAAATGACGTAAAATTTCGACACGTGCGCACTGTCGACGTCTAGGATAAAAAGGTCTATTAGAATGAGCCATGGCCATATAACGGAATTTTGAAGAGTTTCACCACTCGGTTTTTAAATATACGCCATATAACAAAACATTAATACAGATTTTAAAATGTTTCAAAGATTTAAAAATATTTAAAAGGATTTTGAACATTTTATAAAGGCGTGTTTATCAGATTTTAAACATTTCATAACAATTTCACAAAGATTTTTTAACTTTTAAAAGATGTAAAGGGTTTCAAAGATTTTGAAAAGGTTACAGTTCACTAGATGTCAAAGATTTTTAAACATTTGGAAGATTTTAAAAGGTTTAAAAACATTTTAGAAGATTTTTTTTACTGATTATAGATTTCAAATAATTCAATGATTTCAGCGAATAAAAAAGAGTTCGCAAACAAAGATTTAAGACAAATTTCCCAAAGAAACCACGTCCCGAGAATGTTTGTGAACACATTCTAATATTGTGTTACATTGTTTTTAATTCGTATCTAATTATTTATTTGAAATGCGCGGTAACTCATGGGGAACATTACCTTTTTTCAGAATGTGGTTATACGTATATTTTGCGCACGTCTTCTGAGTCTCGAAGCCTTTGACCAATCAGTGCAAGATCTCGAGCGCGGGAGATTTGGAAACCGAATGAAAATCGCCTATAGAGTACATTTTTTCATTACACAAATGCAAGATGGGTTGCATTGTATGCTAGAGTTTATATAATTATATTCCCTATGACTACATAGTAAACGTCCTTACTGTATATATATATATATACCAGCTATCATTCGGATCTCGGAAAGTCGTACAATCAAATCTCGTAGGTATGACCCGTATGTTTCTGTTTCTGGCCCTCGCGAAATCGTGGTGATCTTCAGGTTTGGTATTGGATCGGCGATACAATACTTCCTGTAATTATCTTGCATAGTAAATATGTGTCGGTTTCCATTAGGTGTAGTAGACAGTTTTCCCACTGTGTCTAAGAAGACTTTTTCGAGCGGTTCGGCTGGCGGATCAATAATTAGCATTGACTTTCGGGTACGAACTCGAACAAGTTTCTGTTCTAGACAGCTTTTGCAGCCTCGCATGAACTCTGTAATCTCGTCCCTCAAGCCAGGCCAAGTATACCTTTATAGGATACGTCGATAAGTTTTTGTGATCCCTTTGTGAGCTCCGATCAAACTATTATGGTATTCTGAAATTATTTTAGGCCTTAGGGATAGGGGTGGAACGTATATCATTCCATGGCAAAGAATGATAGTTATATCACCACATCAGAATATTCCTGCTTATAGTTCAGTCATTTTATTTTAAGGCAGGTGTCCCAAAAGACCTCTGGCATCAGCCATACGACACGTAACTTGATTTTTGGTTTAGAATCAGCGACCTTGAAAACCCCCTATACCAATTTTTAAGAAAATCTAAAGTTTATTTAACATATTCGTCTGCCATATTGGATCCGCCATTTTGTTTTCGGAACTTTTGACATCATATTCGTAAGCTACGACCCCAAAAACCCTTGAGTAACCTAGTTTGGCCCACTTAGTAGGGTCCGTCTAGGATTCCTTCCGGGGAAATTTTCCAATACGACATGAAATGCTATAGGTATATTCAAAATATTTAGGGTAACTGTTCCAAGGGTTTTAACCGGGAGGTTTGTTATTCCTACAATGAGCGCGCGGGTTTCCTCATTAGCAATAATATCCAGGTAAAAAGCCTTAGATTTAACTAAATTAGTTCCGGATCCGGGATCAACTGAAAAGATTGCCTTTAATTCCGTCGCTATTATTTCGACTACTAGAGAGTCTCCTACTTTTGTTCCTACTCAGAAGATTTTGATAGATTTTCCGGGAAGTTTACTGTCTCCGAACGCTCGGGAGGGGTTGGACTCGCTCCCGCTTCAGAGCAACGAATCAGGAGGGAGTTTAAATTACCCTGAGGGGCTGGGAAGGATGATCTTGAGTAGGACTACCTGTCTGCTGATAGTCCTTGGTTACTCCACTGGGGATTACCATATGATGTGGATACTGTTGCGCGGGATTTTCGTTGTAGATAATATTCAGCACTATAGCATTTTCTGGTCTATCTAATTTGTCCACCTGTTTAGAATAGATGCTAATGGGACGCGAACGTTATTGTGTGTCCTACTTGCTTCATCATGACAGTACTTTCTACAGTATTTTGATGCGTAACTACGTTATCGACCTCTTGGTACGTTGCGGTAAACGTTTCTTCTAAAGAGTTTAGCACCACTTAGAAGACCTTAAATATGACCATGATAATCACTGATAGATTTCGTTTGCTTCATTAAATTAACAATTGCCTCAAAATACCATTGGTACTTTTTAGGGTGAAAATCGTTTCTTTAGATGTGCCACTAATTTGCTTACTTTATTCAACCGTTTATCGCGAACGCTTTCTCGTGCAGAACCTTTTAGTTTACTTAACGCGGTCTTAATAAAACCCGTTCCTGTTGCGTCGGTAATATGAACAGCACCATTTGCTGCATCCTGTAAGAATTCGTCATATCGTGGGGTTTTCCCGTCAAATTGCGGTGTGTAGTATGTACTCTGTTGCAGAGTCATGCACTCTAGAATGGAGTCCCTGGCTGCACTCGCATCCAGGTTCAATAGGGTTATAGAAGTAACAATACTGGGTTGAAAGCCCGTCGTGTTTGCTGCACTGCCTTGCACAGCTCTAGTCTCCCTGACGTTAAGGGTTGTCAATATCGTCACCATTCATAATCATCAGCGAAGTAACATTCAAATTCACATTTCAACAGCTAATCTGAATCCTAACGTATCATCAGCTCTTATGGTCATGTAAGCACTAACTGGCTCTGACACATCTTACTTTTTCCGAATTGGTAAAAAGGCGGCATTTAGATATGAAAAATATGGAAAACAACCTCTTCAGCAGCTTTTGAATTTTCATATTTTACTTCTTGAAAATTCAAAAGAAATTCTAGGTTCATTTTTTGCTGATATTCACTGATCCAACACATTCTTCGAAGTTTCTGGCAGTTACATTAATGAACTCAAGCTGTTGCTGCTAAAATTCAATCGCTAAAACCTACAGCTTGTGGTTGATTTGAGGCAAATGGTACGCTGCATCCAAATTATTTTGAAAGCGAAATAGCATTGGAGCTTCTTGAAAAGTACTTCAGTTCTTGTCGGAAAAATACAGCATGCATAAATCTAGTATGTCCTTGCTCAAAATTAAAGTCGAAATGCTGTGATATTTGCCTGTGTAAAGAACATTATAATAATGATAAAAAATATATCAAAGTAGTATTATTAGACATTTTTCTCCGGAATTAAGTTCCAAAAAATTCTAATGTTTTAAAAATGATACTTACTTTTGTCCATAGAAGATTCTGATATAAATAATTTTTTCAGAAAAATATTCCCTACAACATTTACTTGGCAGTATTTTTTACATAATTTACGGTTTAGAAGCTATAACTGATAGCATTACAAAGCAAGAATTTTTTAAATTGAAAACTGTCACTCTTTCGATTTCTAAACGACTTTTCCGGGGTAATCTTCTCGCTCACACGGAGAGAAAAAAACCTGAGTAGGTGCATTTTCACCGTAACCGTTTCCGCGCCGACCGCAGGAGCTCTGCAGAAAAATCATGTTGTGACTGGGCAGCGACGGTTACGGTTGAAGACGGAAATACTACTGCCACACCGTAACAGTCACTGCGTTCCACCGTAAAAGATTTTGCAGAGACTATTACGTCTGTTGCAGTAACAGTTACGTGAAATGGGTAAAAGCCGAGAGAAGAAAAATATTACTTTTTCAAGGCACTACAAGATTATTTTAGTAACTTTTTGAGTTATGTTTAAAAAAAAATCGAAAATTCAAATTTTAATCGAACAAAGAATAATGAATGATTAAATTCTCGTCCATAATGAGAAGTTATTAGTTTTATGCGAAAAATGGCTTTCGCGGATTTAATCAAATGTCGACGTTTTGATGTCCCCTGAGTCAGAAAAAGTGTTTACGTCGGTGTCTGTCCGTCCGGCAACGTCGTCGCTGCTGTGGTTTGTGGTTGTCCTTATACCAGATAACTTTCGAAAGACTAGGTTTAAAAAATTGAAAATTTAAATTTAGATTGAACAAACAAAAACGAAAAAGCAATAACTCTTATTTTGTGGTCAAACAAAGCAAGATACGTAAACAACTAGACCACAAAAATTTTGCACCTAAAAAAAGTCTACAAATTTTTCATTATTTACTTATGGGATAAGATCTAAAAATATGTTACGAATATATTTTGGCAGCAAGCGTAGTATTGATTTTTGTCGAAAAAACTTACCTTGAAGATGAAAAAATTAAATTTTTTGATAAAGTCAGTAGAAAAAAGTTGTTAATCCAAAAAGGATCTACACGTTTGTTATCAATAATTTTGAGACAGAACGAGTTTTTCTTTTAATCCTAAGAAAACAAGATTACAAAAAATTATAGAAACAAGGGAATAAGAATAAATTTGTTTAAATATCCATGCATATTATGAATTGTAATGATATACAATTATTCAAATGATACATGTTTCAGTGTAGCTAAAAAATAAAATTTGTATTTCATTTTTCAATATCTGAATAAGCAATCCCAGACAGAGGTATACAAAGTCTGAATTATGTTTGATATAAAAGTGTTGAGCATAATGTATCAAAGTTCACATTTTAGACAAAATCAAGTACGAAGCGCGAGATACGTTATGAGAATGTGTTCGCTAAAGTCGAAAGAGCTTTAACAAAAAAGAGTTCACAACCACAAAATTACAATTTTCGATCCGTTTACCTTTAATTTTAACAGGTTTGTGTACAAAAGTGGGAGAAATGCAAAAACTGAGCGAGTAGTGCGAGAACCAACAATTGCGCGCCCCAGGTACACTCAAACTTGCGAGCGAAGCTCTGTTAACAAAAGTGAATTCACAAACACAAAGTTACAGAAGTGGATGCTATGAGCTTTAATTTTAAAACGTCTGTGCACGAATGTGGGAAAAATACAAAGACCGAGCGTGTAGCGTGTGGTAAATACATAATCCGGCGCAAAGCGCAAGATAAAAGCATCATCGAGCGTGAAGTGCGAGAACCAGCAATCGCACGACATAGACGCGCTGAAACTCGCGAGCTGCGAGCCCAACGAGCGGAACAACGAGCCGATATTTTGGACACCTTCACCCCCTACACTTTATCCTAAGTCTAAGTGACAGTGTGCGCACGCGGCTCCCAGTTTAGAATTAGTTGTCTGCTCGTGTCGCTTACTCCCTTGACTGAAAAGAGGTTATAAACACAAAAATTGCACTGGTTTCAGATTTGAATGATAAACTTCGTCATATTTGATTAAGGAGTTTTAATTTTTTTCTCATATGATGTCAAACTCATGAAGATCCTAATCAGTTGTTAATGATTGATAAAAATCAATAACATCAAGCCTAAAGTTCTAACTTTTTATCTATTATATCACATAAAGTTAAATAGTTGATCTAACAATTAATACCATCGAGCTCATTTTCACTTTCCATAAAAGAGTTTAATTTTCAACTTAAAAAAATTAATTTTGAACAAAAAATGTAATAGTTGATGTTTTCAGAGAAAAATATTTTTTAACGTAAATCAAACATAGTTAAATTTACCTAAAAATGCTGAATTTTCGATAAAATACTTGAATCCTCCACTAAAATATATATGTTTTCAATCCAAACAGTTGTATTTTTAACAAAAAAGAAGAAAGATTTGCTATCAAATACGAATTTTTTTTAATTCATAACATTTTCAACAACAAAAAAAGTGCAATTCTTAACCAAGAAAATTAATTTTTTATAAGAAAGACAAATTTTTAGTGGAACACATGAATTTACAAATGAAAAAGACAAATTTTTAACAAAATATAAGAAATCATTATAGTCTCGCCTATGAGGGTATTTAGATTTTGAATTATTGACCATAATTAATTTAATAAAACCTACAGAAAATAATAATGAATAAGTGTTTATTTTTATTTAAAATTAATAAATGATGTATTTTAAAAAACAATATTTACTGCAGATATACATTCTTTGACAGTTTTCGATGATTGTAATGTAATAGAATGAATCTTTTTGAGGGTGAAATATTGTAAATTTTTACAATTTGATTCTACCACGCGGACACTAAGATTTTGAGAAAATTCAAAACTTTTGAGATTTTATTTTAAAAGGTTAATTTTAAGTTTTAAATAATATAAAATATGTAGGGTATCGTACGGTATACCTCGTTGCAAAACTTTTGTCACGACATTTACACTGAAACTTTATTTTTTGTTATACGGAAAACTAATTTCGAGCTGAACGCTGGACTGTGCTGGACTGAGATTTGCACACGGTGCACGTGCGCGAAAACGGATGCATGGTCTAAAGAGTAGGAGGTTAAGGTGTACAAAAGATCTTCTCCATCGGATCATCGTAAAGCATAGTTACGAGCCGAAAGAGGCCGGCCGTACCTGACCATGCACGAAGCCGAAAAGAGCCAGTTAGCGCAGAATTTAATGGCCTAAATTTCAAGTTTGATACCATCCGCACGGGTAGTACCTTAATTTGGAAAGAAAAGTATTGTTTTTTTCTACATGTTTGTAATTATTGATTCATGCTCGTTATATATATTCTTTACAATGATTATAACATTGACATTTAAATTCCTACAATATTTAACCCTTCGTGTAATCGAAAATTCAAATTTTTCGTACAAAAGATGTGTTTTCTTGGATTGGGAAGTGATTATTTATATAAAAGATATCAAACAGTAATATATTTTTTTAATATATTTATATTTTCATAATATATTTGAAAATTTTCAACACAAAATATAATATAAAATACATAATAATTGAACTTTTCACAGTACGAGTAATTCGCTTGATTAGAAAAAAAGAAACTGAAACTAATTATTCTACAAGAAACTTATTTTTGGACTCCCATAAATCCCGTTAAAGCCTTACAAATTGAAAACGCTACGAAAACTAAAAACTTTGAAAATTTGAATTACCAACATGAAAAAAAAAACCTGAACAAAATAAACTTTGGCACAATGGAAGTATGAAACTTCCTTCTTCAGAACTACATCCATGCTTGACTACATCCATGCTTGCTTCTTCTTTAAAAAATTTCAAGTTACATAAATAAAGACAAAAGTCAACGTTACGAGCCGAAAGAGGCCAGTTGTAACTGATCATGCACGAAACAGAAAAGCTCCTAGGCCGAGTAGTCGAGTGCCGGTGAATAAGTCATTACTGTAGTAGGTGCGATAAACAAATACTGTCAAGATGGAAGTTTGTGATTGTAAGCAAACTTTTTCCAGCAAAAAAACTTTACGTCGACATTTCCGCGAAGTTTATAGTAGAATTAAATAATCTATTCGCAAATTATTGACTCTAGAGTTATATTTCGATGGGTCCTTTTAAGGTTTAAATATAATTTTGAAAATGTTTATTTTTCAAATTAAAAGTGGACTATCCATATAAAATATGCTCTACGACGCGTTCTTCAGTCTGCTGAAGAAAATTTAAAAAGAAAGCGAACGACAGCAACAGATGATGCTAAATGTATACCTCATTTTAATGTCGTTGTTTCTTCAAGTCATTCTAATATTGAAAAACGAAGGTCTCAAACGAAAAAGAAGACGGTTGTGAGCAAGAAAAATGTCGAGATTACAAATTTTCGCTCAACAAAGAAAAAGTTTGTAAGTACGGGGCATTCCATTTCAAAGCCCACTTACTTACAAAACGAAGCGTTAAAGGAAGCAATAAACATGGACGAAACAGTTAAAATCCATACAGGATTTCACCACGTATATTTTATACCAACAGACCAGCAGCCAGCAAAAAAGAGACGTTTGCAGTAAATAATGTATGCCTCCTGGCATAATAATAATAAGTATTCTACTATACAAAAAGTCGCACAAAGAGATCTTATCGCTAAGGTGAAGGACATCAAGACTATTCTGCACGGTGCAGAAGACCGAGCAATGTAGATTAAACAACAGGTTGATTTGGCGTGGAAAAACGACGGCAATGAACATCAGTTAGAGGAAGCTGCGTCAAACGGCCAAGCAGGAGCAATTGACGTTCTTCCTCAACCTATTGATGATCCATCACCACCACATTCTCCAGAGGTGAATGGCCTTATACAAACAGAGGCAGTAGCAGAGGTTCAGCAACCAAAAAAGCGACGAAAATGGACATACCATATGAACAGAGATGTTATGCGCCTTTATTTTTTGATAGAGAAATGTGGGCGAAGTGTAAGGAAAGAACATCATAGACTCTTCTTACTTAAATACCCAGAGCTAGCCATAAAAATAAATGAGCAGAATCTGGTAGATCAAAAACACTCAATATTTATAAACAGACTGCTTTCAGCAGTTGAAATAGCGGATATCAAAATGGAAGTGGAACAGCAGCTTTCTATTGATGAAATCACCTTGGAAGATGTAGATAACGAAGACTTGATTGATGCTGAAGGCATAGGTGCTAGGGATAATGAACATCATGTACCGGGCCCATTAGAACCACATCCGGATATTACTGACGATGATGTGGATAGGGAAATCCCAGAAACACTACAGCACCTTGAAAAGATTTTGGCCATGCTTTACTAGAGTTCAGATATGTAGAACCAATACTATGGCATTCTCTGCCCAAATTGAACATTGCAAATGATCTGCGTGCAATAATAGCACATATCGACAGCAGGGTTTTACCTACGTATTTGAACGTAGCATAAACTGCATTAGAGGTGCAAACTCTTGTATACTGTGCAGCTGTGGCAACCGTTAGAACGTTGGGCCGGAAAACTAGGCCTGCAAATGCAGTTTTTGTCCCAGCAAGGGATTGAGATCCACCATGGAAGATCAGGTTGGATAGGGATGCGTGCAAGGTAAGGTGCAAATTGGGTCGATTAACTCAATATAAAAAAGGAAATAGAACCAGAAAGCTGATGAACCATTTTACTAAAATCACCCACCCTCGGCACATCGAGATATTAACACCAGCAATATTGGATGAAATTTTAGACTCTCAACGGCAGAGACTTGATGTTTTTACTACCAGACTACGTCGGTACAAGAAAAGTAATGCACGAAGGCAACAAAATCAAAACTTTCAGACATATAAAAGAAGGTTCTATCGTGAACTGAAAGTGAAGCCAAATAACCAGCAAGGCAGTGAAGTCCCTCATTTGGAAGATATGACTGACTGCTGGTCGGGTGTTTGGGGAAAAATGAACAGATGCAATTTGGACACTGCGTGGTTCAAACCGGAGGAAGCAAGGGCAAGCAATAGCCCTGAAATGCAACTGACAAACATCACAGCTTTAGATGTTTCAGCGGTCTTGAAAAGGGCATGTAATTGGAAAGCTCCAGGTCCGGACATGGTGCACAACTTCTGGTAAAAGAGCCTGACGAGTGTGCATCTTGCGTTGGCAAGGTGTTTTCAGAAGATCATTGAACACCCAGATCTGATGCCAAGCTTTATGCTCCAGGGTACTATGTATATTTTACCAAAAAAAAAACCAGACGCTCAAAATCTACCTGACTTTCAACTGATAGCCTGTCTTCCAACAATTTATAAATGTCTTACAGCTATCATTGCAGAATAAGGTATATTCTCATTGCGATGAGAATGACACTCTTACAGAAGAACAAACAGGATGTTGTAAAAACTCGCGAGGCTGTAAAGATCTACTCACTATAGACGCTGTTGCCATGACTCAAACTCGTAAGCATCAAAGGAACTTACACATGGCATGCATTGACTACAAGCAAGCGTTTCCTTCCGTGCTGCATGACTATTTGCTTGAAGTCTTAAAACTTTACAAAATCTGCCTACGCATTATTGACTTTTTAAGCCATGCGATGAGGAGAAAGTGCAGTAAGTAATCGATGTCACAAAGCAGTTTTCCAATGATATCCACATGGAGTTCGGAATAGATAAATGTAGAACAGTGCATTTAATCAGAGGGGAATTAGGGATCGCAGAATTAGAGAATGAGTTCGAAAATGACATCGAGGCAATGGCTGCAGGCGAATCATATAAATATCTGGGTATACTTGAATCTAAGGGTATTCCAACATACGATAGTTAAGACAAGCCTAACGACTGCCTTCACTACGAGACTCAGATTGATCATGAAGAGTTTTCTCAACTCGGAAATACATTCCAATGCCCGTTTTAGAAAGCGAAGATTACATCTTATTTTGGGATGTTACCATCCAAACGGATCATTATATCCGGGTCAGTCGACCTGACATCGTAATGCGAGAAAAACAAAGGTGGAAGAGTCTACATCATCGACATTGCTTGTCCGCTTAACCGAAATTTGCAGTGAACCTATACAACCAAGATCCACAAGTATAGCGAGTTAAGGCATGAATTAAAGACCATATGGAGAAATGTGAATCACATATCTGTCCATCCTATTGTGATTTTGGCTACAGGCAGCAGCTCAGACGGCGGTTTCATAAAACATCTGTCGCATTGTAAGAAACTTTCTTGAACATCAGGAAGCGAACGACTAAAAACCCGTGAAGTGGCAGATGGTAGCTCTAAGAAAGCATCCAGAGGTAACTGTTGTCACCTCCAACGCTCGTGGCCGCTCGTAATTGTATACCTTTAACATCATCGCAGGAGGTTTCAACTATCGTATTAAATTATTTGAATTAACTTTTAACATTCTAATCTCATCAGTCACTGGACTTAGTCCGTGGTTATGATGTATAACCGGGTTCACCTAAATAAAAGTTTGATAAAACATAAAATAATGCATTTGAAATTCCAGGTTCCAATTAATTTAATTATAATTTTCATGCTTTTTTTAAATATCATAATAGTTGCAAACCACCATATAAATAAAGTGATGGTTTCTTGCATACTTTTTTCGTTATAACTTAACGCAGTTAATAGTCGGTTACTCTTTCTATACTTTCTTGAATATTTCAAGTTATAGTCACAGGACAATCTCATAAAATCGAGGTATAAGTGTAAAATTGACGTCTGGAAATGTTTTATACACTTAAATAAAGACAACAATCAACAACTTCCGGACTAGTGTATCATTTTATTAGAGTTGCAAAATTTGCTCCTCAAAACAAACATTTTAATGTAGTAACGTTTAGGAATTATACTAATTCCCTCATCATATTAAAATTAAAAATAATGAAATTATGTGAAGAATGAATCAAACCTACAAGTAATAAATTTTGTAATACAATAATAATTTTTATAAAGTTATTTTTGGGTTTTATTAATTCTTAAAATAATTTTATTATTTTTAATTTTAATCCGATGAGGAAATTGGTAAAATTACCAAACGTTACTTTATTATAGAATATTATTTTAGAGGCCTGATACCAGTGGTTTTTTTATGTTTGTACGACAGAGGTCTCTGTATTGTACGGTTGATAAGTAGAACTACTATATCATAATCAATTTTTATTACGCGAAATTAATTGAAAACGCGAGAAAAATAAGTTCTAAAAAATTCACTGCGGGCTGGGTTTGAACCAACAACCTCCCCATAAAAATTGATTATGATATAGTAGTTCTTCTGCTTATCAACCGTCCAATACAGAGACCCCTTAGTACAAACATCAAAAAAACACTGGTATCAGACCTCTAAAATAATATTCGATCTAATTAACCAGTCTAACGAAACTCTGTTTCTATAACTCTGTTTCAAACTTGAAATTAACAACTGGCCTAAAAAAATAACATATATGAAAAATAATTTCAATTGAAATTAAGGAAATACAAGTTCTAAAATTTCCGCTGTTGGTGCTGCGGTGGTGCAATTGGTAGCGCCCCTCACATGGAAATGAGGAGGTTGTTGGTTCAAACCCAGCCAGCAATGAATTTTTTAGAACTTATTTTTCTCGCGTTTTCAATTAATTTCGCGTAATAAAAATTGATTATGATATAGTAGTTCTTCTACTTATCAACCGTACAATACAGAGACCTCTGTCGTACAAACATAAAAAAACCACTGGTATCAGGCCTCTAAAATAATATTCTATCTAATTACCCAGTCTAACCGAAACTCTGTTTCTATAACTCTGTTTCAAATTTGAATTTAACAACTGGCCTTAAAATAACAACATCTATGAAAAATCATTTCGATCGAAATTAAGCAAATAAAAGTTCTAAAATTTTCACTGTTGATGCTGCGGTGGCGCAATTGGTAGCGCCCCTCACATGTAATGAGAAGGTTGTTGATTCAAACCCAGCCCGCAGTGGATTTTTAGAATTTATTTTTCTCGCGTTTTCAATTAATTTCGCGTAATAAAAGTTGATTATGATACAGTAGTTCTTCTACTTATCAACCGTACAGTTCAGAGACCTCTGTCGTACAAACATCAAAAAACCACTGGTATCAGGCCTCTAAAATAATATTCTATCTAATTAACCAGTCTAACTGAAACTCTGTTTCAAATTTGAATTTAACAACTGGCCTTAAAATAACAACATCTATGAAAAATAATTTCGATCGAAATTAAGCAAATAAAAGTTCTAAAATTTTCACTGTTGATGCTGCGGTGGCGCAATTGGTAGCGCCCCTCACATGTAATGAGAAGGTTGTTGGTTCAAACCCAGCCCGCAGTGGATTTTTTAGAACTTATTTTTCTCGCGTTTTCAATTAATTTCGCGTAATAAAAGTTGATTATGATACAGTAGTTCTTCTACTTATCAACCGTACAATATAGAGACCTCTATCGTACAAACATCAAAAAACCACTGGTATCAGGCCTCTAAAATAATATTCTATCTAATTAACCAGTCTAACCGGAACTCTGTTTCTATAACTCTGTTTCAAACTTGAAGTTACTCTATTATAATGTTTATTTGAGGAGATACTTTTGTAACAGTAATATAATAACACACTAGTCTGGAAGTTGTCGTTGACTTTTGTATTAAGTGGTAATATTAAATAATTTCAGAATAAATGATTGTAAGAATAATAAGCGTGAATGAGATAAACATGCGATTTTTTGTAACAACGAAGTACAGTGAAAATCTTTAATAGCCCTCTCTTCTATAGACTTTCCGAGAATTGACGCCGCGCCGCGTGTAAGTTTAACAGGTGCTGCGCGAGATCTGCGGCTGTCACCCATGCGAGCACTCAGGCGTGAACAAACAAAAATGGAGCAGGCTATAATTAGTTAGTTGCCAACCACCGTCAACCCCGAAATCGGGGCTATAGAAGAGTTTCACTGTATATGTCAAAGCCTAATAAGTATGTACATAAAGAAATAAAATTCTATTCTGTTTTACATTTTCAAAATATGGAAAGAAAAATACATTAGTTCTTATTTCATTGCCTTTTGGTTCTTTCTGCAGTTTTTACATTACTTCTACAAATACAACGAAATTCATTCATAATCATTGTAAAGAATACATATAATTAACATGATTTAATAATTACAAACATATTGAAAAAAATACATTTTTTCTAAATGAAGGTATTACCCGTGCGAATGGTATCAAATTTGTAATTTAGACATTTAAATCGCGCGCCAACTAGCTCTTCTTGGCTTCGTACATGATCGGGTAGGTCTGGCCTCTTTCGGCTCGTAACGATGGGAGAAGGTTCCAAAGAGGAAGAGAGCAGTTTAAATGGCTGTACGATGGTCCGCTCATCTCGCCCAGGCGCGATGGCAATGTGACTGCACAGCAGTCAGATTTTTGTTTGTATATATAACTGCATAACTGTATGTGAGCTCAGCGTGTGAGTTGCGCTTCTGCTAAAAATGGCTCTTAAAGGTATTTAAATTGCTCAACAATACTAATAACAGCAATATAATAATAAAACTGAAGAGGCCAGAAGGTTTTTGCAACTTTTTCATTGTTTTTTATTGTTAAAATTTATAAAATAGTTACCTCACCTATATTTCTCGTTCAAGATGTGACCGATGACTCTTCTGTGATCAGTCGCTAGCACGTGTTTTTTTAAGGGCGAGTTGGAAAAGGGGTTCGAGACGTGACCGATTATTGGCTTTTGGGTATTAAATCATCCTTCAGTGAGCCTTTAATCATGGCATAGGTCTTACGCTGTTTGGACAAAGTGTTATTTCTAGGTTTAGCCACATAGCAAAAAACGGTGCGCGCAGTAATGCTTGCGGAGTAAACCGTAACTATAACTGCGAGTGGAGTAACTATAGCTGTTCTGCGTATTACGGTCATGCGCCGGAACGGTTGACGTGCTTCCGCAATGGTTCATGCGAGCGCAGCAACAGTTTCTGCTTCCCTCCTGCTCGCAACTTCTTCGCGATGGCACCAGACTTGACAGTAACGGTCGCGGTCAACTATTCTTCGCGTAGTAGTCAATCAAGGCCATTAACAGGAGGCGCTCATGAGCTGCTGCGTCTTTACAGGTGCACCTGTCAATCAGCAAGTTTTCTCGGCAGCCTGGTACACCTGTTTCAGGGCCACGTTATTCGTACACCTCTCTTCAAACCTGCTCAATTCTTCAAACACTCCTGTTGTTTAGGACAGCTGTCAAGATCTTATACAGTGTGTTCAAAAAAGTATAGTGCGTCCTAACACCAACCACTGCCGAAGAGGATTACCAACCGAAGAGGATTAAAAATTAAAAAAATTTTTTTCAACGTTGCATATAGATTCAAAATTTAGAAATTCAGAATCTACGAGTTTCGACGATTTCAAATACCTAAAAATTTGCGTACAAAATTAAACATTATAATAAATATCATGAATCTTGCAAGGAGAAAGAGATACTTGAAAGCGGACAAAATATTCTAATTTACCTAAAGTCATTTAGTATATAAATATTGGTAATCAAACGTAAGTAAAAAGAGAATATACATAAATAAATTAGTAATATAAATAGCCTGGGAAATATAAAAGGGATTACGATTTATGGCATTCTATTTTTGGACCCCTAATAAAAGTATTCTCCTTCAAACCCAAGCCCTGACGATTTCTGAACATTTTCTCATATATTCTGACTTTTTCAGGCGATTTCTGCCGTGAAACATAAAAAAAGTTATCAGATATGGTCAGAAATCCTGACTTTTTCCCTGACGATTCCTGCCGTTGTTTAGTAGGAATACGTAAGTTCTAACATCATGTTTTTTCGCGCTCCTGCATACTTTCCATTTTATCAGTGACTTCTTGTAGACTTTCCACCGTTCAGACATGAGATCACATTTCATCACATTAAGAATCTCTTGTTCTTAGCAGACTGGAAAGTAACAATAAATATTGTCGGTGAAACCATATAATATTGCATAAATCCATATTTAGATGTAAATGCAAAAGAATGTCGAAATTTTACAATATGAAAAGATGAATTAAATCTTTATTTTTTGTTGTAAATTATATTTATGAAGTAAATGCATCCCGCGCACAGTGTTTATACCGAAAATGACCAAAAAATTTTGTATAATAGTCACAGGCAAAAAAGGAACTACATCAAAACAAAAAATTAGGTACTTTTAATTCTATTGCTTTCATAAAACGAAGGTTTTTTCTTTGCTGAACTGTAAACTCGTTTACGAATTTTCCCATATAAAGGTCATAGAATTTTTTAAACTTCATAAATCGGTTTATCTCTCGGTTAGTCCCATAAGAAAAAGTTAGATTAATAAATATTTTTAATTTTCTTTGGTATCATGTCAACAATAAGAGGAAGTGTAATATATGTAAACTGAGAAGAGTAAAATCCGAATTTTACAAGATATTACCTAATAGCTGTTAATCAAACATTACTGATTATTGTGATGTATTCTTGCTTTCCATTATTTGTCAGTATTAACAATATTAACAAAAATATACAAAACAAAACCTTAAGTTTTATTGTATTATTTCTAAATTGATTTTAAAATAATTTATTTCTGTACATGTACATATAAGGATGTTATTTACCAATTAATTTTACGTAAACCAAACTCCCGCTTTCAGTCAAGTGTCGGGGTTGTCTTTAAATGGTCTTGAACTAATTTCGGGGAGACAGAAAGGTAAACAGTGAAGGCCGTCTGACTCGTTTCGAA
>NC_046658.1:2825149-2849952 GCF_010883055.1 Belonocnema kinseyi
ATCCTGAATGCGGCTCTGTGGCACGCCCAGGTATGTATAAGTCTCTCCAGCGCAAAGGTGTCGTATGGCGCTTCTATTAACGAGCTCAGGATCTTCAGGGATATATATATATATAATGTCGCAGCCGCTTTCGCCCTACTCCTCTGAAAAACAGCTTGAACCAGCATTTCTAGGAAGGCTGAGAACGGGGTGACTGATAGCGAAAGTTTGGCGTACTTATATTTTCACTGTAAAAAATAAGATTCATTAATTTCTTTAACCTTACAAACTTTTCTGTAAAAATGATGGACCCTCGTAATCCTATTACAGAACTATTTTTCTGAAACAATTAAGATGAGAATTATGTATACACTATAAAACAGAGATATTTAAAATGTTTTTAATTTTTATTATTAGATGGTAAATGGTAAAGTGTGATGGTATGCGTCTGAGTAAATAACACAGCCACACAAAAAAAGTGTGCGGATCTGGTAACAAGACACACGTATTCCTATGGATTTTGGGGCGCTGAATTCAAATTCGGTATCAAAAATCACCCATCACGTCATGGTTGAGCCATAACTCCAAAAAATGACGAAAAATCATGCACTGAGGCAAATAAATTTCAAAATAATGCCAGTGACGCAAATTTTCAGTTCAAAAACATGTCGACAACTGTGAAGGATCAACCCTTGCCTGATATCAACTTATTTCACATAACTTTACCCAACAGAGCCTAACCTAGAAATAAATCTAAACTAGCCTAACCTAACCTATCCTCACAAAACACAATTAAACTGATTGTGTTGTCCCGTTGTGTTTGCGGTACCGTTTCATTCAGCTTCGGCTTAACCTACATAGAGGTCAAACCTATCCTAACCTAAAAAAACCTAACTTAACTTCACGCAAAACAATTAAACTCATTATGTTGTCCCGTTGTGTTGTCTTAACCGATTACGCTGACAACCCTGTTCTTGCGTACTTTCATATTTTGTCATTAATAGCAGTAAATGCCTGGAGTTTCGTAACCGCTTGTTGCTAGCATTATTCGCCTGTGTCTGTAACCAGGGCACCTCCACGCGGTGACGGTGGGCAACGGATCCACATTGGCTGAGTCCCTGGGTAAACGGCGTTCATTTCGTCATGGCAGACATAGGTAAAAAGTGTATTACGATGCAGGGAAAAACCCCAGTATCGGCGTCTTATCAAGGTGGGAAAGCGGGCTCTCCGACGTTGTCATCATGTAACCGTAGCTCTTCATCAATGGATCACTTGGTTGGTGTAGTCTCATGCTACAAGAAAAAAAAACCGCGAGCATTTCTCAATCGCATGCCTGCAATAATAGCTCAGATTCATTCTGTTACATTTGCAGTAAATATGAAGTGAACATTTTGCGAAAATCAATCGACGAGGAAGTGAAAAGTCTTTACGAAAAGTGTTTTGACCGTAAATTGCTGCACGAACCACATGGAAAAACCCGTTATTGCGAAGGACTGCTACTTTTGCATGAATTCCGTCAAAGGGTTCAACGCCATAAATAAAAATAACATTTCGTACATTAATGTGTGCACAGTCACAAGAGCAATTGAAATCAATAAAAATGCACGCCAGACTGATTTAAGCGTTTTAGAAGATGATAGAATGGAAGTAGAAAGTCAACGTCATGGAGACGGTAGTGAAACTAGTGATCGAACAGAAATTAGTTCTGATGATTCCGATGAAAATGACGAAAAAGATGACGAATATGGCGTGCATAAAATGAAATTGAAGGTACCAATATTAGTGTCGTAACTAGAACTGAATGATTTTATTATCGATCTTGGATTACCGAAAGACGGCGCTGAATTTGCCGCTTCATTTCTAAAAAGAAGAAATCTTCTAGAGCCAAAGACAAAAGTTTCATTCTATCGCGACAGGGACAAAGAATTCAGAAAGTTTTTCGTTAAAGACGAAGAGACGTCTTTAGTGTACTGCACTGGCGTTAACGGACTAATGAACCACTTGAAGAAAAATGTATACAGAGACGAAGAACGGCAGAGATCGAGCCAATCATTACAGCAAAAAACATTGGCCTTTAAGAGATTCATTCAAACCTGGTTCTCATAATATCATCAACCAAAGCCTCGTTGATCCAGTAAAAATTTTACTACCACCCCTCCACATAAAGCTTGGGCTCATGAAGCAATTGGTCAAGCCGTTAAACAAAGATGGACACTGTTATAAGTATATATCCCTTAAATTCCCTAATGTTTCAGACGCTAAATTGAAAGAAGGAGTCTTTGATGGATCACAGATTCGAATATGGACAAGAGATACTAATTTCGTGAGCCACATGACGAAAATTGAAATGGACGCTTGGGAAAGTTTTAAAGCAGTAAACGCAAATTTCCTCGGTAACAAAAAAGTCCAGACTACGAGAATATTGTTGCGAAAATGATAAGAAACTACAAAAGGTTAGGCTGCTTGATGAATTTAAAACTTCACTTTCTAGATTCCCATCTGGATAAGTTTCCAGAAAATGTTGGTGATTTCAGCGAAGAACAAGGGGAACTTTTTCATCAAGACATAAAAGTGATGGAACAACGATATCAGGGTAGATGGGACGAGGTCATGATGGCTGATTTTTGCTGGATGTTGAAAAGGGAAAGGAAAGTAGGTCTTAAACGTAAGCGTAACCCTTTGCATCGTTCCTTCGAAGAAAAAAGGACACGTTATAGCAGGCAGAAAATAGACTGACGTACGTCTATAAATCAATTTAATTATGATAAAAAGCAAGATAAAATGTAAACACAAAAGATAGTATAAATATATCCCTTAAGTTTAAGAAAAGCAGAGAAAAAATTTTTGAATAAAACTCTTATTGATTTGCATGTTAAGTTAGATTCATTTGTAGGTTAAGATCGAGTTAACCTATTAAATACAGCACACATTTAAGACAGCAAGCATAACGGGACAACACAATGAGTTTAATTGTGTTACGTGAAGTTAAGTTAGGTTTTTTTAGGTTAGGATAGGTTTGACCTCTTTGCAGGTTAAGGCCAAGCTGATTCAAACGGTACCGCAAACACAACGGGACAACACAATCAGTTTAATTGTGTTTCGTGAGGTTAGGTTAGGTTAGATTTATTTCTAGGTTAGGCTCGAGCAGACCCATTCGATGTAGCACACATTTGCTACTGGGAAAATATGCTTCCAGAGCTTTACGTGTAGTTCAATAAATTTCTGTTAATTCAGGTTAGGTGAGGTCAGGTTCTGTTGGGTAAAGTTATGTTAAATAAGTTGATATCAGGCAAGGGTTGATCCTTCACAGTTTTCGACATGTTTTTGAAGTGAAAATTTGCATCACTGGTATTATTTTGAAATTTATATGCCTCAGTGCATGATTTTTCGTCATTTTTTGAGTTTATGGTTCAACCATGACGTGATGGGTGATTTTTGATACCGAATTTGAATTCAGCGCCCCAAAATCCATCGGAACACGTGTGTCTTGTTACCAGACCCGCACACTTTTATTCTGTGGCTGTGTAATTAATTAAGAATAGAGTTAGATTTAAAATATGTGATACTTCAGACCAGGAAGAAAACCTTGATGATGTTGAAAAGATCCTCTATTAAAATATCTTGTCAACGTTTCAAGAGTCGAATGCTCTCTTCATCAGGAAACAGGAATCCAACATAAGAAAATAAAAGTCCTTAGATTCAAAGAATTGGAAAAGCCAATATGCCGATATACTGACATATTGGCTTTTCCTTAGAGCATCGAAGGCATATGACATGCAAAATTGTCCTATACAGCAAAGTCGATGAAGAAATTCTAATTTTCGCCTATCACCGCCGTCGAAGTAGAACGTAGTTTTTATAAGTGCAATCACTTCTTCAGCAATCGAAAACCATTTACCTTCGTCAATTTAAGAATGTCTTTCATTACGATAGCTAACATTTCCTTGTTGTATAATCCAGAGTGCTTTCCATGATACAAGGTGTATTGAGCTATTTGTACAGTTATTCAAATTAAAATGTTCGCACACTTAAAGAGTGTAGTTTCTTTTGTAGATTCAAATTTGTCTGCTCGCTTATGGTCTTCCCTTCCCTACCACCCCGAGCAGTGATTAATATTTCGCAGGCGATTCGTAGGCAATTTCATACCCATCTTGAAACAAATGATAAGAAGCAAAACGATGCAGCTTATGAGTAAATTAATTTTAAATATATTTAGAAAAACTGCCGACATTTTTCCAATTTTTAACATTTGCAACGAATTTCGAAACAGGGCGAGGAGTTCTATTAATTTCAGAAAGAAAACATCATTATAAAAAGAATTTTTGGCCACTTTTTTGATAATCTGCCTTTTTAATTTTTTTAATTCAAATACTCATAACTGTGCCAAAAATGGTTTTATTTAATTCGGTAAGATACGTGGCGTCTCATTCCCTTTGAAAAAGAACATATTTCATGCAATGTAACATACTTAAAGATGCCCTTTTTTACGGTTTATGAAAATCTATTCACAGTTTTGAAGTTTTTTCTTTTTATTATATAAGAATCCGACGCCCAGAAGTTTCAGTAAATACTTCCAGTCTGTTGTCACAAATACGAAAAAAGCTTGCTAAGAATAATTAGGCAGGTAAAGATAAAAAAAATAGTTTTGTACCGAAACAAAAACATTCAAATTTATTTAAAAAGTTTGTATTTTTGCTACAGTTCCAATTCTATCTCTACGCTAACGATGAATACATGTAAGAACGAATAAATTCATGCTTGTGACATCAAATTAAACCTTGGTCTAACCAGATTTATTTATTTACGATGAAAGTAATTTCGTTTTGAAAAACTTGATAACATATTTTTATTCGAAGCTGAAACAAAAGACACATTGGAGTTGAGAAAAAATATTTTATTTTTCTGAATGCTAAAATCTTCAGACATCTTATTATTATTTAATGTTGTCACAAGGCAAGATGGTTACTACCCAACATCTCAAAGGCATTTTTTGGTTTAGGGTTGTATTTTATTTGATTATTTTGCACGGCGCTGTCTCGTTATATATTATCAGTCACAGATGTATTTTTATAATGCAATCTAGTGATCCGATGAGAGCAACGTGCCCTGACATAATGGAGAAAGCCTGCTTTTTACCCCATCATTTACGGACTGGGTTGCAGTCAAGTACACGATAGGGAGGGGGGCTACAGCTTAAGGTGTGTTCCGAACCACCAGAACCTCGGTAAAGGTACACAGAACTAAATGAAAAGGATCCAGATTATTGCATTTTTTCCATAATAAATCGTACATCAATTCATACTCGACCTGGAGACATTATACTTATGTCCCAAAAGTCCCGGAAGTGGATACATTTTAAGTTCGAAGAAAGAATACAATACTCGCGCTTATGGAATTCATTTTATGAAGAATAAATGTCGGAACATTTTTTAAGTGTAAATTTTAAATACTTTTAGTTTTTAAACATGATACAATAATAATCTTCTAAGCAAACAATACTTCTAAATTTTGTATATCAAATAAGTTTTAATATTATACGGCAATATTCTTGTATTTAAATTGTACCTACTCCAAATAATTTATTAACCCTTTTGTAGATTTCAGTTTTACTACAATTCCTTTCAAAATTATAATTATTTTGTTATAATATATAAAGCTCATAGCAGCACTCACTTTAGGAAAAATCTGAGATTATAAATGGGTATAGATTTTTCGACTAAATCTATTAAAATTCAAACGTTTTAAAAACTATGTTTATATGCTTTGAAGCGGAATCTAATTGCAGCTTTGTATAATTTTTTTTTAAATAAAATGTTTGCAAAACTCGATCAGAAAACGACCATACATGGTTCCCGAATTTTTTCAGCATTTTTATTTAACGGGATTAAGGCTTGGCCGTTAAAAATAATTTCTGAGCTATTATTAAGGTTTTCAGTTGGAAATTAGTACACGTTTGGCTGTTTAAATTTGGTCCATTTGACTTGCAGAATCAAACCGCTTTCTGATCATGAAAAATTTATTTTATTCATATTTTCTGTCCCAAAGCGGCCCTATACAAAGCGGTACTGCTTTTTTAAATAGACGTATGTATTCTGAGGCAAAAGTTGTTGACTTAAATTATTTTGGTGAAAAATGAAATTTGCGAATGTTCAAATTAGTTGAAGTTAGTATACGAAAATGGCTGGAGTTATACAGTATACCCAAGTTACCGGTAGGAATAAACTTTCAACCTGAATAGACCTTTTCATTCTTGAATATAAAACTTCACACATCGGAAATTTAAGATACATATGCTCTAATACTTTAGTAACTTTAACATGAATATATTATACTATTAAAGGGTCCGTAAGTCCGAATTATTCAAGATAAGGTCTATAGTCGTGAATAGATGGAAATGTAATACGTGATGGACAATATTTCCCCAATCGCATTGCAACTTTATTCATACGTTAAATTTCAAAGGCCTTGTCGTCTTGAACAATTCGGACTTTGGGGCGAATTGAGAATAATTCAGATCCCGGAAGCTGGAATTACAACATTGTAATATCGATGTGGGCACTATGCCATAATTTAATGCTCATTTATTGCTAATTTATGCTGCAGAAAAAAAGTTTTGTGCCCAGTAATTTTGGACAGAAACATGTTGTAATGCTAGCTTCAGCTGAAGCCACAAGTCCGGTATGTGAAACTCGGAAACTATTTGTGCTATCAAATTTTCCTTTGCCCAGGAATTTAGTGCTAATTAAGTGCTCTGGATTTGCGCTGTTCAAAAAATCTGGGCAATTTTTTTTTACAAAAAACGTGTAGTAATGCTGGCTTCAGGGGTCTCTGGTATGCGAAACTCGGAAACTATTAGTGGTATCAAATTCTGCTTTGCGCAGGAATTTAGTGCTAATTAAGTGCTTTGAATTTATGCCTTGCGAAAAATCCGGGCACTTTTTTTACCAAAAACGTGTAGTAATGCTGGATTCAGGTGACTCTGGTATGCGAAACTCGGAAACTATTAGTGGTACCAAATTCTGCTTTGCGCAGGAATTTAGTGCTAATTAAGTGCTCTGGATTTATGCCTTGCCAAAAATCCGGGCACATTTTTTTACCCAAAACGTGTAGTAATGCTGGCTTCAGGTGACACTGGTATGTGAAATTCGGAAACTATTAGTGGTATCTAATTCTGCTTTGCGCAGGAATTTAGTCCTAATTAAGTGCTTTGGATTTATGCCTTGCAAAAAATCCGGGCACTTTTTTTACCAAAAACGTGTAGTGTAATGCTGGCTTCAGGTGACTCTGGTTTGCGAAACTCGGAACCTATTAGTGATATCAAGATCTGCTTTGCGCAGGAATTTAGAGCTAATTAAGTACAAATATATTCTGCAAAAACGAAATTTTGTGCCCGGTAATTTTGATCAAAAGCATGTAGTAATGCTGACTTTAGGTGACTCTGCTATGTGAAACTCGGAAACTATTAGTGATATCAAGATCTGCTTTGCGCAGGAATTTAGTGCTAATTAAGTGCTAATATATTCTGCAAAAACTAAACTTTGTGCCCGGTAATTTTGATCAAAAACATGTGGTACTGCTGACTTCAGGTGACTCTGGTGTTGTGAAACTCGGAAACTATTAGTCATATCAACATCTGCTTTGCGCAGGAATTTAGTGCTAATTAAGTGTTAATATATTCTGCAAAAACTAAATTTTGTGCCCGGTAATTTTGATCAAAAACGTGTAGCAATGCTGACTTCAGACGACTCTGCTAGGTTAAACTCGGAAACTATTAGTGGCATCAAGATCTACTTTGCGCAGGAATTTAGTGATAATTAAGTGCTCACATATTCTGCAAAAACTAAATTTTGTGCCCCGTAATTTTGATTAAAAACATGTGGTAATGCTGACTTCAGGTGACTCTGGTGATTTAATTAATACTAAATTCCTGCGCAAAGCAGAATTTGATACCACTAATAGTTTCCGAGTTTCGCATACCCGAGTCACCTGAAGCCAGCATTACTACACGTTTTTGGTAAAAAAAAAAGTGCCCGGATGTTTTGCAAGGCATTAATCCAGAGAACTTAATTAGCACTAAATTCCTACGCAAAGCAGAATTTGATACCACTAATAGTTTCAGAGTTTCGCACACCAGAGTCACCTGAAACCAGTATTACTACACATTTTTGGTAAAAAAAAATGCCCTGATTTTTTGCAAGTCATAAATCCAGAGCACTTAATTAGCACTAAATTCCTGCGCAAAGCAGAATTTGATACCACTAATACTTTCCGAGTTTCGCATACCGGAGTTGTGGCTTCAGCTGAAGCTAGCATTACTACATGTTTTTGGCCAAAATTACCGGGCACATTTTTTTTCAGCAGCATAAATTAACACTAAATAAGCACTAAACTATGGCATTGTGCCCACATCGATATTACAATGTTGTAATTCCTCCGGGACCTGAATAATTCGCTAGGAGCCCCCCTGAATCTTGCTTTGCGACAATCTCTAATTGGATCTGGTTGTGAAGTCATGTAAATTCGTGTAAAGTAATGTAGTCTTCAAAACTCCTTTTCGACCAAATTCAGCAAACAATTTTTAGGCGACCTAATTAATTTGAATGTGTAAGGTACTGAAAATGTAACATATTTTAGCATAACGCCTAAACCGTTCTGACAATTTTTTTCAAAAACTGAGACACGGTAGAAGGACGCAATACAGAGATTCTGTGAAAACTTCAGAATTTGTATCCATTTAGTTTATAAAGTAGAGCCCTGAACGTATGAAAGAACAGACAGGTCCGATAGGTTAGACACTCACATGCATTCAGTTGACCGACGTGAAGTTGGAGCGTCTTCAATTGTTCTTCGCATGGACAGCCCTTTTTCTGAATTCATCCATATAATACTTTAATGAGTCCTGTAGCTGAGTGGTAAGCATCTCGACTTATACACCTAAGATCTCCGGTTTGAGTCTCAAGGCATGCAATTTTTATTAATTTTTTTCGAAATGACCTAGACCACGAATTATGGAGAATTGACACTCATTAAATTCGCACAGGCCCAATTCATTTCAATGAATCAGAGATCAGAATTCGGACGAATTTGAACATGTTGATTCGTCAGAATCTACCCCAATTATTATTTTTTTACTGGGGATACTAGAATAGTAGACCATATGCATGTTCAAGTCACTGGGATATTAGGTGCTCTACAATTATGCTGCTTGCATAAGATGCTCAGTATGTGGATGGTAAATTCCTCCCGCCTGAAGTTTTTCTATATTAAAGATAAAAAAGTATATTTTAAGCAAACCACGGATTACGCAAGCCTATGTCGGTCCTGATGGAAAAGCCTATAACCGCGATCCCACATTCCCCCATCAAGGGATTTTCATTTATTCCCAGATGAGAGCAGTACGTACGAAAAATTTCGGAGTTACTATTTCCATAACAGCAAACGAAAATTCAATTGCAAGTTTTCTCTGAAGAAGTAACGGTTAGTATCTAAAAATATTTTGTTCTGGTATTTTTGTAGTCGGTAAAATCATTTTTAATTGTATAATCTAATAGCGCATTCGTTTATCCTGCACTAGTGTACTACAAGAGCACTCCGATCGCTCCCTCTTATTTCTTCCTTCACACTCCGACCTGCTTCGGTGCAGATCAGAGTGCACCAGTGCAAGATAATCGAAAACGCTATAAGTCGATAGAGTATAAATCTTTTTTACCATCACTAGCGTTAGAATGATTCAAAGAAAAAAATGATCAAAATAGTTTGTTCTAGCATTTATATGGTAAAATTTAATTTAAAATAATATTTTTAGGTCAGAGCTTGAGGCCAACAGCCTTAAAAAAAGAAACAGAACGAAATAACATCTAACATACATCTATAGATCAATCCGTATGAACAACTCATAGAGCTTTCTCATGAAGCCATACAAATTTTAAATGACCGTACCTCTGTTAGAATAACCTTGTCTGTATGCCCCTATAGTTTAAATGTGTTGCCGGAGTGTTATAAACTTCTTTGTTCGAAGGGCAGATTAAATATTTGGTAAAATTTTTGGGCGATATCAAGACTCGCTATATCCAAAAGATTGAAAACTTTAATCCGTATGCTCTTACACATAAAGATTCGAGTGAAAACATGAGTTCAGTGCCCTCGGTCACTATAGTGGATATAGTGTCATATTTTATATAATCTCAAAGGTTTTACACTACAAAACAAATAAAAGCATATAAAAGTTTGGAAACTTGTAAATTTTATGAAGCTGATTTTGTGGTGAAAGTGAAGTGCAAGCTGTGCAATGGTACTTTTCTGCATCTGACTGATATTAGTGTAACACTAGGTATTTTTAGTTATAATTTATTATTTTCCATGAGTATGAACACTATTCATTAGTCACTGACGTCACTAAACTGATATTTTCACTAAAATCTATATCTCTAAGAGCACACGGACCAAAATTTTTTATTTCTTCAAATTTTTTTGTTGTATATTGGGTCTTGATATTTCCCGAAATTTTTTTGCCAAATATATACTCTGCATTTCGAAAAAACACCGACAATTTTTACAAACTTCGGCAACACATGCAAACTATATGGGTATACGGACATTGCTATTTCCTCGATGGCCGCTCGGAGCGCGTGGAGTCACAAGTGAGAATGCTCTATTCCAAACTTAAAATTAAAAACACACTCACTTGCTCATATTAACTGAACATCCCCTCGTTTAAGAAGATCTGCAACTGCCCTGTATTGTATAATGTGCTGTGAACCGCCCTCAAAGTCAACTTCTTCATCCAAAGTTCCTGGAACTATAATTCCACGTATGTCCTTGTTTGCCTTGAGGAACACGTGAGCATGAAGGTTTGGTTTCACGGAGAACTTTTCGACGTCAAAAGAGCTGAGATTGCCCACCTCCGGCATGTGCTGCAGGGCAAGTGTTTGGAAGAGAGTTTCAAAGTGCACGAGGTACTCTTGAGCAAATTTACGTTCTTCATTAGTTAAATATAAGTCTTTAGAACTTTGATTAACTTTTTCAATTTCATCGGAGAGGATCTGCATAACGTAGTTCTCGATTTTCTCTAAGCGTGTCCTGAGATAGCTGGAGATGACAAATCTTATCCTGTTGAGTTCCATCGTATGAATTGTGATTCGGATGTCACCTTTTTCTAATGTTTTTATGTTATTCTCCATGTGCGATATATTTGTCATCATGTACCCCACGAGTTTACTTTTATGAGGAAGTATTTCAGGGGCGAATTTCTCATTTATCCAGGCTTTTTCTAGAGCTTCAAGACAGATTGTTGCTGATATTTCCTCCATATTGACCTGGTCCTCGTTATCTGAATTCTCTACTTCGAGGTTATCAACCTGGTTTTCGTTATCTAAATTAGCCTCCACAAATTCGTCCGTCATTCTGTCCATCTTTCACCCAAAATACCAAATTGATTGCTTCTATAAAAATACAGTTTTTTTAATATATAAAATTGGTTAGGCATATGGCAAAAGCAGACGTTCTACCTTTTCTTCTTGTTTGTGACTTCCTGCTGTACAGCAAATGGCCAGATCTAACGTTGTCCTTTTCCAACTGAGTATAATTGCGATTAGTAGACCTTTTCATTTAAAAGCGGAAGCAAATGTGACATGGCGACATTGCGTGATATGAACACCTTCCAAGGTTTCGAGCAGTTTTAAGTTTTAACATCAGTTTCGTACGTTGGCAAAAGCCTTCCGGTTCCGATATCTGTCTTTTTCCTTTTTGTGAACACTGCTCGAAACATTTGAATATGGTCCATGATCCAACAAATCATGGTCCTGCCATGCGCAAATAAAAAAAAGTCAACCAATCAGACGGTTCGGCCCGACGATCTTCCATCTTGGATTCAAGGACAGAATTCGGGTTCTGGTTGGCGGGGTATGGTGAGGGTGCTTTATATGGTCGGGAGCGTCGGGTCACTTCAAGTCCAACGTATTTGAGCATCGAATTGGCGGGACCATGCTTTGTTGGAACATGAATATGGCCTAACATGCGTGGTTTTTTATTATTTTTATAGTTCTCTACGTGATTTGATGTATATTTCGTCCAAATGGAAACTTTTAGTGTGCATACGTCAATTTCGAAAAATACCTCAAATAATCTATTTTTTTTGACGTGGTCGTGTTTCCCGTGTTCGCTTTTCAACTTTTCATTGCAGTGAATAGTAAAAAAAATCTATCGAGGAGCAGAATACTACAGAATTAAGAATTCTATATAATTTTTCAGAGTTTTATGTTTATCGATTCGGGTTATATTATTTATTTTATTTATCTCTTAAATCTAGCGCCGAATACCAATATTTAAATATTCTTCAAATTTGAATCAATGTTAAAGCAGTTTCAAGTTATAATTAGGGAGACCCTGCATAATTACATATATAATATTATGCAATATGATACATAATAATTATTATAGAAAGAATCAAACGACACTGCAAAAGTTTTAGGTCCTTTCTTCCGCTCGAAAAACAAATCCTCCCATGGGATTTCATTATGATTTTGGTTATTTTCTCCCAGTCTAGGCATAATTATTATTTTCAATTACTATAACAAATTCTACAGAATTATTATCAATTATCATATTTCAAAAATGAGGTTATGTACTTGTCAACACTGATGACACTGATTTTGCATGTCGGCCAACTTGAAAACGTGACTTACGAAAGTTTTCTACTGTTTTCGACGTATGTTACGCCAACAACGTAATAGACGTAGAATATACTCGAGTCACGCGTAACTGACCAACCCTGTATGCAAGGAAGAGGTGCTAACAGACCGAGTCTTGTTCAACTGCACAGGCATCGCGTAAAAAAGGAGTGACGAAGAGAACACTTGTTTTCGTCTTTACGCCACCACCATGATCCAACAAAGGAAGGTCCTGCCAGGCAGAAGTAAAAGAAAGTCAACCAATCAGGTTCGGCATCCTAGGGGTCTAGGGCACCCGACCTTTCTGACATCATGGATCGAGTGCGGCAGTGGGCTTCCCCTTCCATTCGCGCCAATTCAGTGAGTATGGTGGGGTGCGTCGGTTCCACTCCAAATCTAACGTACTTGAGCATCGTATAGGCGGACCATGGTTTGTTGGATTATGCGCCACCACTGTACGACGCGTGCGTAGTCGAAAAAGCCGCGGTCCGTTAGCACCACTGATGAAAAGATCATATATTTCTGACTCACAAAGCGCTCAGAATACGAGCCGATCTTTTGCACACCTTCACCCCCTACTTTTTAACCTAATTCCAAGTAAGAGTGTACGCGCGTGGCTTCCAACACGAAATTAGTTGTTTGCTCGTCCCATTATTTTCTTGACTTGAGAAAGGTTATAAACGTAAAAATTCCGTTTCTATCAGTTTTTTGTTTTAAATTTCGTCATATCTGATTGAAAAGTTATAATTTTTTTGTTCTCATATGATGTCAAACTCATGGGAATACTAATCAGTTGTTAATTATTAATAAAAACCAATAGAACATCAAACCTAAGATTCTATATTTTTGTCCATTATACGATGTAAATTTAGATAGTTGATTTAACTTTTAATACCATAGAGCTCATGTTCACTTTCAACAAAAAAGTTTAATTTTCAACCTGTTTCTAAACATTTGAATTTTAAGAACAAAAAAGTATGTAAATGATTTGCTACCAAAGACGATTTTTTTCAAATACATAAATTGTCAACAAAGGAGTTTAAGTTTTAACCAAAAAAATTATTATTTTTGGCCAGAAACAAATCTTTAAAAGAACACATGAATTTTTAACTATAAAAGACAAATTTTCGACAAAGAATGAAATAATCAAAGTTTCAACGAAAGAAATGATTTTTAAATAAAAATGGTGCTTCCTCAAATAAAACAATTATTTTTAACTAAGTAATTGAACTTCAGACGAAATAGTTCAATTTTCTAATAAATTGTTTAATTTTCGAGAAGAAAGTAAGAATTTTCTACAAAAAAGGTGATTTTTCAACCAAAAAATACGAATTTTCAACACAAAAGTTAGTTTTCAACCGAAATAGGTTAATTTATAATTGAATGGTTGCTTTTCATAAAAAAATATTAAATTTTTTAAAAAAATATTGAATTTTCGCTAAAAAATGGAATACCCTACCGAAAGAAATCTCTGAGTTTTCTTTAGCGAAATAACTTGGCCCATTTGAGTCTATAAACAAAGTCGATTTGAAACAAAATAGTCTCGGAGATAGTTTGAGAGATTTGGGTCCTTTTCAAGATCCTTTTAGTGGTCGTTTTAAAAGTGGTGCGACGGTAATATAATGTTCCTTTTATATTCTTCACGTACCGAGCGGGCAGGGTTATTTACAGTAGTTGGACGTGGCTAATCCGTTCTCCCTTTTTAAATTTTTCTTCAAATGATTAAAACTTTTTTTTAATTGGTGAATTTTTTCATTATACTTATTTATAATTATACCTTATATGCTGATATACAATTTTCTAGTTGAATTGAAAAATGTTGTCTTTTTTGACGTATCTCATTCCATTTACGAGAAACGTTCTATTAATTCCAATTTCAAGCATTTAAAAAAAAAAGTTAGATATCTGGTCATCGAAACCCGTGGATTTCAAATTATTATGTTTTAGGCTGTTAACTATGAAATTAAAAAAAATCGACTTCTACATTTTAATCCGACAGCTGAACAAAGGACCCTTGAGTGTCGGCTACTCTCTTGAGATAGCTTCTGCTCTGCTTGTTATTTATGATCGTATTCTTATTTCAATTTCGGAAAGGATATTTTAAAGCCTTCAGACCATTTAAACGAGCTTCCTGGACTCAAAGATTCTTTTCGGTAGGGTAGTCAGTTGAACAAATTAATTTTTAACATAAAGAGAAACGGATATTCAACAGAATAGATAAGTTTTCGACGAAAACAATTTATTTTCAACTAAAATGATGAAAAAGGTACGAATTTTCTTCAGAACAGATGAATTTTCACTAAAATAGTTAATTTTCAAATAAACAATTGCATTTTTGTACATTAAACATAATTTCAATTCTGTTTTCTCTGGAACTATTGGAGCATGAATCTCCCTGATGTGATTTCGTAGCAATATCGGGTATATTTCGTTGCAGCATTTGCAATGAAGCTTTATTTTTACAGAATTACTCTTCTTTCTTTCTGAATCCATTTTTTATTGAAAATGAACATACGCGAACATAGGAAATGAAGATATTTGAGCAGACACCTAATTTTGGCTGGTCGCTGGACTGAGAGTTGCACGCGGTGTGCGTCGCGAAAACGGGTGCCTGGGTTAAAGAGTAGGGGTTGAAGGTGTGCAAAAGATCGTCTCCACACAGAATGATCTCATCGTTGCGCGTGCGCCCGAAAGGAGCGCACCTCAGGATACGGCTGTCGGAAGTGGACCAGGGAATAGAAAGAAAGAACAAATGGAGAAAAACGATCTGTCTTTTTTTCTAAGGATGGTGATTGATTCTATCCATCTTCCACCTGCTTTCACTAGAAAAAGATCAACTGACTAATCACCAATAGCCATGCTTAGAAAATGATAGGTATACTCTCTCGATTTGTCCTCACGGTATAGTTCGAGGAACTAATTATAGATGGCGCTCTCGTCGAAAATTGCCCGATCCCCCCATGCCCCTCAAACCGAAAACCAAGCCGACCAACTACTTTGCCCCTGCAATATTCACCCGTCGAACAAGTCCATCAATTAGCCGCTACTAAGGGCCCGTTCCACCAACCTCGCTTAAAAATTGAATACTTGGTTAACGCTAGTTTACGCGTTCCACCACTTTTTAACAGCCGGTTAGCTCGCATTAACCACCGTTAAATCTAACCGGTCAAGATTGGTCGGTTAGGCCGATTTAATCGTCCTTTAACCTAAAAAGTGCAGTGTCGTTGTGAAATATAAAGTTTTTGGAAGAAGTTCTGAGGTCGTCTGATCGTTGCAAATCCATGAAAAAATAATAAAGTTGAATTTAATAACGCATTAAAAGTAATTTACTGACAGTATTAAATAATCTTTGAATATTTTGAGTGATCTTTTCGACATATTCCATTTTCTAAGCGAAAGAAAACTGAAAAAAGTGTTTTTAGATCAAATATCTGCAGCGATAAAATTTTGAACAAAAATCGCGAAGTGCGTTTGTTTTGATTGTAAATCGGGATAAAAAAGTAATCAGGAGCAGGACATGAACTAAAGTTATTTGAAGCTAAAAAATTAACGTTGTTAAAAATGATTTATAAAATCGAGGAAAATATTTTATTGTTAATTATAACTGGTTTTTTTTTTTAAAGAACTTGAGGTGAACTTTTAAAATAGATATTTTACAATTTTCATGGTTTATTTAACAGTAGTTTTTACAGTTTAATGTTTTGATCTCTCTCACTTTAGGTAAAAGTTGTAATTATTATTCAATCAAATGATGCAGGGCTTATTTTATTCCTGAAAAGATTCTCCGCAAATCTCATCGATACGTTTTTAGAGAAAAAATTTTATTTAGGGATTATAAAATCTTAATTTTTGTAAACAATAAGTTTTTATAAATAATTTAAACAAAATAAAAACTGCCTATGAGATTTGCAGAAAATCTTTTAAGGAATAAAATAAGCGATATAGCATTAGAATTAAATAAGAATTGAAACTTTTACCTACAGAGAAAAAAGAAAACATTAAACTCTAAATTGTTATTGTCATATAAAGAAAACCCGAAATATTTTTATCAAAAGTTCACCTCGAGTTCTTTTCCAAAATTAGTTGAAATTAACATTAGCATATTTTCCTCCATTTTATAAATCATTTTAACAAGGTTCATTTTTTGAACTGGAAATAACATGATATTATTAAACAAGGAAGCACATTGTGTTCATTAAAACACATAATTTGTTTATTAAAATATTTGGAAATCCAAAATAAATTTAAGTTAATAAATAAAATAAATATTATGTTATATGTATTATATAATATAATAAAAAATGATATAAAAATTTACACTATTTTCTTTTCGGATATTTGAAAATTACACAAATAATTATATGTTTAATTTGATTGCACAAGAATAATGATTTTTTGTGGTTAGTAGAAATGCATTTGGATTGACGTCTAAAAGCAGTGAATTTTACGATTTTCGCTAATTATTTTTTGTTCAGAAGGTAATAAAAAATCTTAATGATTACTATGTTTTACTCAGAACTATTAGAAAATTATTTTCATTTGAAAAACATTTTTTTGTACAATTTCACCGTGCAATGTTTGAATACTAGGCCAACTGCATAGCTGGCGCCGCTACACGGCTACCGTCGACTCTCAATGCAAATATTTTGCACAGCCTTCCAGAAAAGTGGCATGGGGCTGCAAACGAGATTTTGCTTAAGAAAGTCTTGTGCAAATGATCTGCTGAATCAAATCGAAGGAGCATTAGAAAGAAAATTAGGCGATCTCACTTTATTTTCTTCCATCTTATCACATATAACACGAATAAAACAGAAGTACAACACGAACAAAAAACACATACAAATTCACTTTTTTTTACGTTAGTTTGGTCACGAACGTGGAGTGAACCTTGTTTAAATTTGGCACGCACGGCCATATTGCTTTGCTTTTCACTCGACCGACAAGTAGCCAATCACGCGAATTGTTAAAAGTTTTTAACTACATTTTTTAATTACATTTAACCCGCTGTCAGTTAACCAATGATTTAACTGAGGTTGGTGGAACCGGCCCTAAGTCGGTAAATACTTAAAAATATAAAATAGAAGCGTTATATTGAGAATTTTTGAATTAATGAATCAATTATTTGAATAAATTTAGCATCAAGAAAATATGTAGGTGCATAAGATCTACTTTTAAATTGAATTAAAGTGTAATTGTATCGTTATAAATATTTTTAGCTGCTACATGTTTTATGAAAAAAATGAGTCATTTTACAATTAAAATTTACTGTTTATGAATAATATTATTTTTTCCTTTTGAAAAAAAGGCGGTAGAAATTCAACTATATGAATCTATACATTTGAAGACATTAAAAGTTTTAATTGATAAACATATTGAGTTGAAATTTAAAATAATTAATTTTTTAAGTAAATATGATCGTATAGCGTTCTCGCATGTACGAGGTGTGTTAAAAAATAAGGTGACTTTATGGTTTTCTCAAAAAATATTAATTTATTCCTTAATATTTATATTGTCCCCTTGAAAGTAATCCCCCTCATATATAATACACTTGTGCCAACGCTTTTTCCAATAATCGAAGCATTTCTGATAATCATTTTGTGGTATAGCCTTGAGTTCTTTCAGCGATGCAGTTTTTATCTTCTCAATCGTTGAAAATCGATGTCCTTTCATGGGTCTCTTCAGTTTTGGGAAAAGAAAAAAGTCACTGGGGGCCAAATCCGGTGAATATGGAGGCTGAGGCATGACAGTGGTGCTGTTTTTGGTCAGAAAATCTTTCACAAGCAACGATGAATGAGCAGGTGCATTATCATGATGCAAAAGCCACGAATTGTTTTTTCAAAGTTCCGGAGGTTTTTTGAATGGCATGAGCCAACCAATACGCCAACATCTTCAGCAACTTCTCTGATGGTAATTCGGCTATTTTTCAATACCATTTCTTCCACTGCTTGAACGTTTTCATCTGTTGTTGACGTGCTGAGACGTCCAGGGCGAGATTCGTCTTCGACATCCTCTCGGCTTTCTTGGAACAGCTTGTACCACTTATACACATTTTTCTTACTCAGAGTAGACTCACCGTATGCAACTGTAAACATTTCAAGAGTTTTATAGCACTGGATTCTATTTTTCACACAAAATTTAATGCGAACTCTTTGCTCCATTTTTTTCGATAGAAGAAAATCGCCGAGCACACCAAACCCTTCGAACCTTTTACGCCTCTGCCAGAAAAACAACACGAGCTATATAGTCAAAACTGTGAACATATGATCGTGACGAGTGTACCAACGTAACAAAACAAAAAATTTAAAACTTGAATGTACGTAGCCCGCGAAAATTGAAAAGTCACCTTACTTTTTGAACACACCTCGTAGAATTAGCGGTTTGGAGTTTTTAGATGTAGAGTTAAATTTTATACGACTACCGCCTCTCTCACGATTATTCATTTAAGTAAACAATAATTAGTAAATTCGTATGTTTGTGTGATTAATTATGAATTAAATAAATTATAATTAAACGATAAAATTGTATAATAAATTTTTTTATATAATATTTTATAGAAATTTATATATCTTACTATGTATGTAAATTATGTCCCGATTTTAAAAATTGAGAACCCCATAATTGCAAAATTGAAAAAACGTATTTTTGAATTTTACTCGAGTGGTTGATAAGAAGAAATAAATATGTTGCATTACATTTCTCAATTTAAGCTAAAAGGTCAGAAATTATTGGAAAGTTTCAAAAACATTTATCTCTTAATTGTTAGTTTGTAATAAAATAATCCATAAATGAGTTATTTGCTGTCGCAGGCACATTCTCATCGTGCACTGTGCCCGTGGCTCGCAAGTTTGAGCGCCTCTAGGGCGCGTGTCTGATGATTCCCGCAATTCGTTCCGCGAATCGCTCTCAGATCATTCTTCTTTGCATTTAGAATGCTTGAATGGAACTTTATTAGAAAGATCTCTTTAGATCGCAGTATTTATATGCGTGTTCATATTCTGAATTTTTTACTTAAATAAGTATACAGTTAAAGATTAAGTTTCTCACAGCTCTGTAGGCTTTGAGGAACACAATATTATCGTGGCACTGGCACTACGCACTCGTTTTTTGACAGACAGTTACAAATTTATATTTTCTGAACCAACTTAAAATAAATTTAAAAAATACAATCCTTTTTTAAACATTTTTCTCTATATTGCGTTGTTATGATAATAATAGGATTTTTGTTTTCATATTATTTTTTATAGATAAAACAAAATATCCTACAAGTCTTCTTTTAGATTTTTACGTATCTCGCGTCTTTTCGCGTAATATTGAAATTATCGATTTTCTGCATATTTTACTTACGATAAAACAAAATTACGAGTCCTATCGAAAAGTGGTTAAAAGAAATTTTGTAGGATTTTTCAAAACCTATAATTTCTCTTTGAGCCTTTTTGTCGTATTTTGCGTCATTCGGTTCAAAATTTGAATGTTGTGGTGTCAAATTTCGGTCAATTTTAATACTTTCTCCATCATAAATAATAAGAATGTAATAAATGAATATAAATTTGTAGCTCTTTTTCGTTTTGAGATCCCAATTTTTGTTGATTCATCTTCTTTCGTATCCTGCATAGTTTGCCCACAAAATGGGATTTTTCATTTCTCATGATTTTTTATTGTGGTGGTGATAATATTGTAGGGCTTTTAAATAGAAATGTTTTTCTTTAATTTACTTTTTTTCATATCGTACGTTGTTTGGCTTAAAATTTTGATTTTCGATTGATATTAAAAATTTTGAAAATGCTATAACCCTGAGAATTTTTTTTGTATAAAATAGTCATCAGAATAAAATGTTTGGTTTTCTGAGTACTAGTAATAGCCGCAAATAAAAATTTTAAGTATAAGAAAATGGTCCCAAAATTTTTTCAAATGCTCTAACTTTATGAATTTTTATCAAAAATGGCTGTTTAACGAATTCGTTATTTCTTTTCGGACTTCTCGGACCTTTCTTTTCTTATACTTTCTCAATCATAAATGATGATAATGAGAAAAATGAGAGGCCCTTTCATTTTTTTTTGTCAATTTCAGTTTTTAAATCATTTGAATTCTTTAAAGTAAAGTGCTGTTACTTTTTTCTCTGTAATATTGATATTTTATCCAATCAAAAATAAAATTGAAAATAAAGTTTCTTAAGTATAGTCTCTATATACTTGTTCTCTGCCATTCTTTTAATTGTTGTAATTTCGTTTACTGATTCTTGTCCATTTTTCGTTGTATATTTTTATGCTAAACAAATTTTAAACTATACATTATAAGGATAATTGTATTAAATACAAAAATAGAAACTTATGTATGTTTCCTTGTTATTAACTTTTAAGGAATTGTTCTTTTTTTCTCTGTTTTTAAGAAACCTCGTTAGGAATTCAGAAGCTTAGTTAAAAGTTGAACTGTTTCGTAAAAAAATTATTCTTCACCTTTTTGTTCGAAAATTTAACTATTCTATTTTTAGAAAATTAATCTTCTGCGGATAAAAAATCATTTTTAGGCTGAACACTTTTGCTAAAAATGTTACTATTTTGTTGAAAATTCGTTTTTTAAATAAGAATTAATTTTTTTTAACTGACAAGGTAGATATTTCATTGTTTATTTAAATTGATATTTTTATTAAAAATTAATGTTTTCTGGTTTAAAATTGCTTCTATCTTATTGGAAATTAATGTATTTTGCTACAAATTTGGTTGAAAATTAATATTTTTTATTTTAAATTAAATAATTTTTATAAACAATAAACTAGTTTAATGAAAATTTAACTTTTTGGTAAGAAATTAACTTTTTTCTTAAAAAATCATATGTTTAGTTGAAAATTCAACCTTTTTATAGGTAAATCGTCCTCTCAAATTTAAAATTCAAAAATTTTGTTAATGTTTAATATATTTTGTTGAAAGCTCGTCTCATTTCGGTAGATCATTAATATAATGCTTGAAAATTAATTTCATTGGTCAAAAATTTAACTATTTTGTTCGTAATTGATCTTCTTTAATTGAAAATTAAACGACTTTGTTAAAAGTTGAACTTTATCATTAAAGATTCATATTTTTAAACTCACCTCGATATTTGGGGTTCACTCTTTTGTTGAAAATTTAATTCCTCGATTTAGTAAAAATTCATCTTTTTGGTCGAAAATTGATTTTCTTGATTTTTTTTTTCATTGTGTCTTTTTATTAAAAATATAATTGTTATGATCTAAATTAGTCTATTTTGTGTAATTATTTAACAATATAGTAAGAAATTAAAGTAGGATTTGTTTTTAAATGAACTTTTCTGTGTTTTTTTCTCGTGTTTGTTAAATATAATTTTTAAATTAATTTTTTCAATATTTGGTATTTTTTATGTTGAAAAATACTTTTTTCTCTGAAAATTACAACTCGTCTATTCTTGATTAGAAATTGATCCTTTATAAGTTGAAAATCCAACTATTTCGTAGAAAATTAATAGAATTTGTTGAAAATTCGCCTTTTTGATAAGAAAATTAATCTTCTTTGTTGCAAAATCATTATATATTTTGACTTTAAATCTTAGGAATTCAAAGTGTTTCATATTACATTCTAATCAGTTGAAAGTGAGTTTTAACTAATCATTGATCCGACGGGTTTTAGTTAGATGTAAGACATAGCGTAAGTTACAAGTTTGAGATAATAAAAGATCCTGTGATCCTCTTCGTGATTTTCTTACCTAAAAACCAGCCGATGTGTACAATGTAAAAATTATTTCGAAACTATTTATGAAAAAATAAATCACGATTTTTAAACACTTAAAACCCCTAACTGGATAGTTTTTCTTTGTTATTGCAAACTTAAAAAAATTCACTTGAAATAAATAAAATAAAAAATTTTTTTAATCCTTGGTGGGAATTTTTTTACAAGTACGAAAAAGTATTACTATTTTCACAGGAAAACACCAATGAATATAATAATTGTTTAAAGACCAAGAACTTCAGTTGACCGTTTTAATCAAGGAAACAAATTTCCAGTCATTTCCCGGTTCGCAAAAAATTATTGAATTATTTTAATTCTTTGGAATTCTTTTCCCTTTTTTTTGTAATAGCCTCAGTTGCTGAGATGCACCCCTATACGGATTATATTTCTTTTGAATGTTGTTGGATTCTTCGATTCTTCGAATTATTTTTATAAACTATTTGGATTTCTTTGAAGTTGTGAATTCTGAAGAGCATAAGAATTGCAAGTAGTTAACTGCCCTCAAACTTTAAAAATTTAATTTTAATCTGTAAGACACAGTCTAGTTACTGGTTTTTATAATTAATCAAATTACGAGTAAAAAATTATACGATTCAAATAATCAAAAAACAAACAAAAAACTGAATTTTAATATAATTTTGACAAATAATTAAATGAATAGTGCAAACCTTAAATTTTTCCTCGGAATTAAATATAAATTGTCAATTTGACGCTACAGAGAAGTTTAAATATTACTTCAGTTACACACGTAGAAGAAATTTATACATTGAAGCATTCGAACCTTCAATTCAATATTTTTGTAAAATTATATTTTTTTAAATAATTTTAAAAATGTTGCTGCAATTCTAAAATATCACAAGAATATTTTTCAACTTATTGATATAGTACCTCGAAAATTTCTCTTTTAAAATAAACCAGACGAGGAATTAATTTAACGAATATTTATTAAATTTTTAAATTTAACTAAATTCTGAATTAAACCAAAATTGATTTACTTTTTAAATTTATCTTAATTTCATTTAAATTAAAAATTTAGTTTAAAAAAATAATTTTTGAAGTTTCACTGAAAATCTAAAGTAGGAAAAGAATTTTGTCTTAAATTTATTTAGTATCTCGAAAATGTCCCTTTATTAAAAAAAAACCGTAAAAGAATTTAATTAATTCTAACATCATAATAAATATAATAATTTTAGGCCCTCATTAATTTTAATATTTTCGGCGTGCAGAGACAGCCCGGAGTCAGCTGTAGATATGGCTGACGATGGCAAGCGCGAGAATCGAGAAACAGAAAATCACCGGCATGTTCGGTTTGGCTTTCAATGAGCGCTTTGGCCCAACCCTTCCCGTAGACGTAGGCAAAGGACGCGGTTGCCATAGAAACGTCAAAAAGTTGAAGAGGGCAGCACTTCGAGGCATGCAAAAATATAGTTATACATATATATATCGTTCTCCCACTCCGACCTCCCGTGCCGCATCTATGCTTATAATATCTTTGGTAGCCAGCGGTCCAGTCAGGGCAGAGTCCCATGGGGGTAGATTAGTAGAATAGTCGAACAGTTTCGACCAATGAGGTGACTGCTAGAGCTTGTGCAAGCACCCCATTGGTAAAAACTGTTCCATTATTCTACTAATCTACCTCCGTATAACTGCGCCCTCAGTGGTGTCAGAATTGGAGTTCTAAAGAGTTTATGTGACCGAGAATATGTCCGGAAGCACGGAAATATGACCGCGAATGTCTTTGACGAATGTGCTCTTCGGGAATTTAAAAATATTTGTTCGTAACTTTTGAAAAGCGAATCTTGTAGCTTGTACAATCATTTTCAGTTATTCTGTGCTATTGAGTTATAGAATTTGGAATGCAAAAATATTCTTGAACATTTGATGCTAAGTTTTAGAAATTTCATGGTTTAAAAAGGGTTATTATAAATATAAGAATGTTCTACGTGTTAGGCCTATATTAGTATTCAGAATAGGAATTTGAAACGCAAAAATATTTTTGAATATTTGATACTGAGTTTGAAAATTGTTACAGTATTAAAGATTTCATCATAGAAAAAAACTGTTCTACATATTAAGACTATATGGTTCCTATCTTGAAACGGGATTTTGTACTTTATACAAATGTATTCTAATTATTTCTTCTATGTACTTGATAGTATACGTATGAGGTCATTATTTCTTTGTATGATCCAGTTGCAAAGCTTCAAGTTCAAAAATAACATGTTCGTAAATGTTCCAAAATCTTTAGATTAGAACATAAGACTATTTTAACTTGTTATAAAATAAACTACTTAAAGAAACAATAAAACCGATTTTTTCAAAACATAAAATTGTAATATTAGCGTATTGAATATAAATTTAAATATTACTTAAATACTGAAAAGCCAGTTCTTAATATTCTGTGCAAGTAAAATACAAATAT
>NC_046658.1:2850052-2865813 GCF_010883055.1 Belonocnema kinseyi
CCAATAACTTGTCTGAACACACTGTATAAGATATTCACAGCTATCCTAAATGATAGGATTGTTCGGGCAATTGAACCTGTGTGGCAAGAAATGTATGAACAAGGGGGCTCAAAGAAAGGCGTAGCCGGATGTCGGGAGAACCTGCTCATTGATAGATGTTTCTGCAAAGATGCAGCATTCTACCAGCGTGACCTATCGATGGCCTGGATTGATTATCGGAAAGCTTTTGATTCGACCTCCCATGTGTCCTTCAGGGCGACACCATGAGCCCACTCCTCTTTTGCCTTACATTATTGCCACTATCTCTAGCACCTTGCGGATAGAGGGTCCGACGGGTACTTTGAATATTTTTATAAGAATGTTAGAATATATAATAATTAAGAAATTGGAAAATACATACGAGAACTTGATTAGACGAATAGTATAAAAAATCCATAGAAATTGCAGACCACAAAAATAAAAAAAAGTACTAAATATTATTAAAGAACTATATACAGATGTTGATGTTGATATTCTATAAAAGAATATAAATTAGAAAAAATTATTTTTAAATTAGAATAAACTATATGAAACCGAAATAAAAAACACGCATGGCCTTTTATCTCTGGCATTGAATAAAGTAACCACGTTTTGCAAAGTTATAAAAGTGAAAAAAATTTTCATTGTGAATTTACTTTCAATTTAAATGGTTCATGTCCGAGCTAAGTTACCATATGTGCGCATCGTGGGGCCTACTGATATATGGATGCTATATACGGGTTGCGGTGGATAGAGGGGAACTGAAAATTTTCGCCGGACGCGCCATCTACATTTATCGCGGAAAACTAAGCCCGCACCGCATCTACGTTTATAATATATTTGTCTAGGTTCAACCAGAAAAATCGATACATCTTCCCAGAGGTGAGGTGGGAGATACCCGATCTAATGAAATAAGAGAATGTGAAAAACATGCGCTGATAACTACGCCCTCTTGACGGATGACCTTAGAGTTACTTTGAAGGCGCAAGTTGCGCGTCAGTAAATGACGAAAGTTACCAATTTCTGAACTGATTTACCAATTAAGTTTCTGCTTAATTAGTTACCATTAGCACAAAATGCACAATTATTTACCTCCAGAGTATAATAATGACATATTATAATGATAGACAATTATTTGAAATTTAAAAAAGTGACATAACCAGCAAATAGATGTATTAAATTATTCATAAATATACTCATCTCTGATATACTGAAAGAAATGATGAAATAATTTAATTAATAATTATAGAAAGAAAAATAGTTTATTTGTTATTTATATATTTTTTAATTTGTTTAAAAATATACATAAAATTTAATATCCTTATGCATATTAACTTTTGTTAACAGGGGAAAAAGGCCCAGTTCGCCCCTCGATATTAATGATTTAATAGAGAAAGTTAGGTAAGAAAAAAATAAGATATGTATGTTCGTTTTTTATTCTTGCAGTTGATTTTTTCAATTTCTAAGAATGTTGCTAGTCACTCAAAAAAGTCTGTTTAAGTTAACCGTCTGTAATTAAGTCTATTAATAAATATTACGCGTTTACTGCAACATCAATTTTGTTAATGAAAATTTTTATTAAGTAATTTTATTTAATGATAAAATGTTTTCCAACTGTTTCTAAACATTATTGATAAAAAAGAAAATTTTCATTGCAAATGGGTTTTCTAATATTATAGGACATATCTCTGTTCTTAAAATTTGATTTTAAAACACACAAAACAAAATCTAGAAGATTTTAGGACAATTACAAGATTTTGTTAGGAAAGCTTAATGATTTGAAAAGACATTTCAAAAGTGTAGATGTTTTGCAAAGGGCTTGAAGTAATTTAAAATTTGAAAATTTGTAGACATGTAACTTCTAAAAGTCCTAAATATCTTTTAAGCTGACTCTAATTTTTCCTGATATTTTGTGTTCTGCAAAATAACATAAAAAATTTCTGTATTTTTTTCGACATATGTGAAATCTCCATAAACGTTTTTGAATGTTTCTCCGGAATCTTACGAAAATTATATTTACATAACTTTAAAAAGAAACTAATAAGCCGTGATTCCTTCTTGTCAAAGCTTTGAATGTGGTTTTACCTTTATAACAAGCAAATAATTATTCCAAATTTGTATTTTTTATTAAAAATGATTGAAATTAAAAAATATATATATAATTTTTTAACTCTACAGTGAATCTGAAATTGATAGCCCAGTTTAAAAAATTTTTTTTTTGCTTTTTTAAAGGCTGAATCTAATAACTCAATTATTAGTACATATACTAAATTAGGAAATGTGAAAAGTATTACAAGTTAAAAGAAACTCAGACACTTTTTTATTTAATTTATTTTAATCAATTTATTAATTTAATTAAAGTTTAACTAAATACTATTTAATTAGATTATATAAAAATTGTTCAAGAAAGTAGTTTTGAAGAGCTACTCATCTATTTATATTGCATTTGTTTTGTGGGGAAATACATTTCTCAGAAACTTTCCGCCGGTTCTGCGAACTAGAGGTGCTAAGAATCTGCAATAATCGAAGGTTCCCCTCCGCCTTACCATATTATCATTTCAACAAATTGGGCGAATCAATCGGGTACAGTTCCCCCGGCTTTTTTCCACAAAAATGAAAATTAAAAAAAAAAATGAATTCGGAGATGTTATCAAATATCATAATGGATGTCCCAGGACTCTTTTTTTTAGGAATAATAACCAAAAAAAATTATTGTGCTAAATAAAAATTTTATGCATGTGCATTATTTTTAGGTTACATCGTTTTTCATCCCTGCCTTTCCGATAATTTGGGAATTATTTATGAAATAAACTTTTTTGATTGCCTGCAAACAAGGTTAGTTCCGGGAGATTAGTTACAATGTTTATTTGTAAGTCCAAAGTTATCGGCCAAAAATATTGTGTGGTTTGGAAGTAAGGCTCGGGAAAATTGTAACATACATAACCTCGAAATATACACAAACGCTGTTAGCAATATCAAATTTTGTTTGAAAAACAAATTCACAAAAAAAGTGTGCGGGGACGTCCGTTAGCATGTTCGCTATCATTTCCCAGATTTTAAAGACAAAATATTTATTATGCTAGGAAAAAAGCCGGGGGAATCTAACACTGAAAAAATCAATACTAATTCCTAAGCGCTATGCAAATTAATCACATTTTGCTAAATTAAAACTTTTTTTAATCAACCCACAAAAAAGTGTGTGGGAACGTCCGTTAGCATGTTCGCTATCATTTCCGAAATTGTTAAGACACAATATTTCTTATTCTAGCAAACAAGCCAGAGGAACCTAAAACTGGTAAAATCGACAATTTTCAAAGTATCACATGCCCTTCAAGCAGAATGTAAAGTGAAATTGGTCAAAAGTGATTTGCAGTGCAAATCACTCAGCTCTTTAAGTACCGTGAGATTTTCGCGAGCAGTTCTTCTGCATTTATCTTTTAAAATGCGTCAAATTTTTGAAAAACTTTTGAAATTTTTTGAAATATTTCTTTCAAATTTTTGAAACATTTCGTTTCAAATTTGTAAAACTTTCAAGAAGTTTTCTTAGAATACTTCAAATTTTTCTTCTAACATTTTTTTAATCTTTAGACATATCTTATAAGAATTAATTTCTCAAATATAAACTCATTGTAAAATTTTAAATCCAATGAAATTTTTCATTCATGTTTTGCAATTTTTTAAATGTTTTGTAAAATTATCTAAAAATTAATTTTTTAAATTTAAATTATTTCTAATTCTTAATCCATTCAAATTCAAAATTATTTTTAATTCTTTTTAAACATTTAAACCATCTGATTCAAATTTAAAATGAGTCGAATTTTTCGTACATTTTTTTTGTATCTTGAAAACTGTAAAGACGAGTCCTTAAAATACCTACGATTTTTTTTTAATTTTCCAAATCTTTTGAAATAATTTTTCCAAATATAAGTTATTTTAAATGTTTAGGCTATTCATTTTTTAAATAATTCTCAAATCATATCAAACCTTTTACACCTTCTAAATAATTTGTAAAATTATTTTCTTGAAATATTTTACATTTTCAAAAAACAGAATCATTAAAATTTTTTAAACTTACTCAATTCTATATATATTGTGAATCTCTTTTTTTAACTTTCAAACCATCTGAATATATTTTAAAATGAGTCGAATTTTTCCCATATTCTTTTTTTAATTTTTGAAGATCGAAGAAGTTTCCTTCAAATAGTTCGGTTTTATCCTTAAACAATTTTTCAATCTTTAGAAATATTTTCCAAGAATTAATTTCTATAAATATAGAATTATTTTAATATTTTCAAAGCCTTCCATTTTTAAGTTATTTGAAATTATTTTTAAGACCATTAAACTATATGTTTATGTTTTAAAATGAGTCTAATCTTTTAAAATGAGTCAAAAAAAATTTTTTTTTTTAATTTTCAAAAGTAGGAAAAAGTTTCCTCAATAAAATATTTCAGATTTTTCTGTGAATACTTTTTTAGTCTTTTAAAATATTCTCCAAGATTTAATTGTTCTAAATATGAAATTATTTACAAATTTGCAAACCATTCAATTTTTTGATTATTATGAATTATTTTTAAAACCTTTAAACCTCCTGATTACATCTTAAAATGAGTTGAATTTTTCCCATATATTTTTTTAACTTTAAAATTTTAAAGAAATTTCCTTCAAATATTACAGATTTTTCATTTCAAAAGTTTTTAATCTTTCAAATTATTCCCTCAGAATTAATTTTTCCAAATTTTAAATTTTTATTCCATTCAATTTTATAATATTTTCAAATCTTGTTGAAACGTTGAAACCAGCAGCTTATCTTTCGAAACGAGTCAGGCTTTTCGTAGTTACTTCTTTAAATTTTGAAAAATTTAAAGAAGTTTCCTTAAAATATTTCAAGTTTTTCTTTAAAATTTTTTAAAATCTTTACAAATATCCTCAAGGAACTAATTTCTCCAAATATATAATGATTGAAAATTTTTAAAGCATGTAATTAAAATTTTTTAAACTTTTGATCCATCCTATTATATTTCTAGAAGGGTCAAATTTTTCCGACATTGAAAAAAAATTTTAATTTTGAAATACATTCTCCGTGTAGTTACAAAATTTCTTTTTTGGTTATTAAAGTGTAATTTAGTAAGGTACATTATTATTAGATTTGCACATATAACCTCATTTCATATGGTCACAAAGATAAGAACATTATTGAAGCAGTTTTTCAGAAAAGGTCCTGTCTTCAAAGTAAAAAAATCTAAACTTTCCCCGGAATCTTAAGCCAAAAATTTTAATTTCTTAAAACCTTTTTAAATTCTGAAAAAAAATCTAAAATTTTATTTCAAAATCTTCAAAAATCAAAATTTTCTTTTATCTTTTAAAAGTCTTCTCAATATTAAAATCATTTGTTAAAGTTTCAAAATTATGTTTTTAATGAATAATAATTTTTTTTATTTTTTTTTAATGGTGAATTTTAAATATTACCTTAAAATTTTCCAGAATCTTTTATGACGATTTTTTGAAATGTTTTAAAAAGCTTTGGAATATTCGCTCAAAATTAATTGTTGATAAATTTGATAATTTTCTTAAACAATCTTGAAATCTTTTTAAATATTATCTTTAAATTAACTTTAAAAATAAAAAAAAAATTGTAAATTTTCTGAGGAAACTTAAGAAAACTTTTTTATCCTCTTCAAATATTTCAAAATTCTTTACCAGCTTTTTTTCGAAATCTTAAAAAATCTATACTTTGCTTAACATTTTTCGGCATCACAGCAAATAACAAACTGAAAACATCCACTAAAATCATATACATGCAGAATGCAATCAGTCACGTTTTAGAATAAATTAAAAATCTTTTTGACAATTTTGAAAGATATTGAAAGAACATTCTTTAGATTCGTATGAAAATTTATAAGGATTTTTTGTTTTTAAAAAAATTGTTAGAGAAAGATGGAAAAGATTTCTAAAAAGAAAGGGAAAAAATCCAAAATAACTTTTTTAATTTTAAAATTTTTTAAGACTTCAAAATTTTAAGAAAAATTTGGGCGTTGAAGAATAAATATTCTATGAAAAAAGAATTCTCAACTATGAAGATTAATTTTAAACCAATAAAAGAATAAATAGAATAGTTCAAGTTTAGACCAAAATATTATCTTCTTGAATACTACAATTTTTAATTCAAAATTTTAAATAAAAAAATTAATTTTTAACCAAATATTTCATTTCAATAAAGAAAGGAATTTCCATACAAGTTTTATTGGCTACAAAAAAACAACGAATCAAATTTTGTTTCATTTTTAAAAAAATGTTATTAATTAAAACTAGTTTTCTTAATACTTACACAAATGTTTAAATGTTTATATTCGTAAAATTTAAAATTCAATAACCTTCCCAGTGTGCACAACATTTTAGAACGCAATTGGAACGTCCTGAAAACGTTTCTTGGACGTACAAGTCAAAAGACGTCCTCTAAACGTTTTAAAAAATGTCCTAAATCAGACCATATAATGTTCTAAAAACGTTTTATATTCGAAATCGTCTTTAAAACGTCTCTGGAACATTATATGTTTATGGAACGTTACATGGAACGACTTAGGACATTTTTAAGCTGTTCTGAAGATGTTCTTTAACGCTTGTGCCCACTGGGTTAGAAACTATGAGGAATTTTATTGTTCCGGACTTTTCTAATTTAAAAATTTTCAATTGTCTGTAATATATTAAATATTACATCAAATTATATGAATTTAGGAAATATTTTATATGAAAATTTAAAGAAAAAGATTAAACAACCACCACATGGTCCTACTGTGAGCAACCGTCATTTTAAAATGACACTAGTCCAAGCATATACGCGATAAATCACAACTATGGCCATGTATCACGACCGTGAACTGGGTGGTATCTAAATATTTACTTGTTCGGAAATTTCTGAGTGTTGATACTTTTGTTTACCGGATTCTTGAGTCAACGCATTTTTTAAATGTTTTAAAAAGTTTCAAAATATGGTTAAATTTTCTTTAAAAAATTGTATTTTTAAATAAAAAATAAATTAAGACTTTCCCCGAAATGTTCAGTTTCTAACAAAAAAACCCCTGTCATTATTTAAAAGATTACATGATTTTTCCACTTTTTCCACATCAATTAAAAAAATGCAGTGACCCTGCCAAGTCATCCCGGTTTTGTGTAAAAGCAATAATTAACTTACGTTATGCCCCATTTGATTTCTAAATAAAAATTCATACCTTTCGTAACACCAAAGTTATAATTAGCCTTTCGACTAAACTATACTTCAATACATTTTCCCAATTTCACTACACAAAAAAAAACTTTAAACAGATTATTTTTAAAAAATCGGTTCTGAACGATTTTGAATTACATGCTTAGAAACTTTTTAAAAACTTTGAATGGTTTTAAGAGAATGAAACAATATTCTCAAGATTAATACGAAAATTTGAAAGGATTTTTTTATATTAATTTTTTGATCAAATTTTTTTTAACATTTCTATAAATTCCGCGAAAAAATCGGAATATTTAAGAACAGTTTTTTAATTAAAATTTATTTTTGAATTTTAAGAAAAATTCGCTTTCGTTTCAGATATTTAGAAATTTTAGAAGATTTTGAGTGATTAAAAAAATATTTCCGAAAATTTAACAAATATTATTTAAAAACAACTTACATTTGTAACACAAAAAATTAATTTTATACTAAGATTAATTTTCAAGCATTAAAAAGACAAATTAAATAGCTCAATTTTCGACTTAAAAACAACGGATTTAAAAAAAGTTTAATTTTCAATAAAAAGAAGATTTTTTAACCAAAATAACCAAAGTAATCTTTAAACATCAAAAAAGTATTAATTTTCAATAAAAATGTTTCTTATTTTCCACCATTTTTTATTTTTTTTTTCATTGTTAAGCACTAAAAGAAAGATTAAAATTTAAAATAATAGCCTTTTAAATTAATCTTGATATCCCCAAAAAACAGTACTTTTTTCAAAATGTTTAATGGTGCATAATTATAAAAATTCCCTTAAGATCTTTCAGATTTTTAGATAAAAACTTTTTAATTAAAGCATCCCGAATTCAGCTCACCCCTTTACGAACTAGAATATAGACAATATACGCGAAATTATCCACTCTGATCTTCTCTATCGACATTTTCAAACTGGAAAAATGCCGCCTTGTTTGACCGCTCAAGTAGAACCGTCTATCATCTATTTCAGTTCGTAAACTGGCTACGAGTAATTGGGGGCGCTTTATTCTAGTTTGCAAAAGCTCAGGTAAGAGGGGGTACTGTCGAAAATGCTTCAAATTGTCAATTCACTGTAACAGCATGCGCTGTTTTAGAACCAGTATGCCAGGGCGCTCGAACCCTAGTACTGAATACTTTCCAGTTAATAGTTTTAAGAGCGGTAAACATTTGAAATAATTCAAATGAAACAAGACATTCAGTATATTTAGAAATTTAAATAAATCATTATTATCAGAAAGAATAATTATTAATTATGATTGACAATAAGAAATCACATGACAACTCCTCTCTGCACCTCGAATTAATAACTTCTAATAGCTAGTTGTAAAGGATCATAAGTTAGCATTTAAATAGCAATGTACACTCAGATAGATCTATATATGCATATGTATATTTGGATCTATCAATTCAAATAGGATTGACACGCGCGATCTCCGACTACCGAGCGTGTGATCTCAACCGCGAGCATACATAAATTATGTACCATGCAAAGGGTTGAAACGACAAGGCGCCCCTCAGACGCCGTAAATTATGTTCTATAACGCGATTTGCCAGAAAAACGTCAATCGATGAGAATCGTAAAAATCCATTTCTGAGGATTAGAATCTCATTATTTTAGATTGAAATATAAGGGCGGCGCTTAACGCACCTCATCATGATAGGTTAATTTAACATTAAATCATGTGACGTCAGCAATTCTATTGGCTAGAAGGACAATTCCCACCCTTTTTTGGTAAAAACCGAGGTTATAAATATATGCAAGAACATAGAAAAAGCTCAGATATTTGCGTCTCTCTGTTTGTATTTCAAATAAAAAATCTGCGACACTCGCTCTCTGAATTATTGAAATTGGACTTAGAATATTTTTCTCTTAAATTGTTAATCGAAATTCAAGTCCAAAAACCTTTATTTACTCCGGTAATTCTGTACGATTCGCCGTGGTGGACTTGAGCCGAACTAAATCATGAGTGAAGTGAGAATAGAAACCATTTAATGAAAGTAGTTTTAATTAAATTAAACTTTTAAAATGTCAAACCCGAACGAAATCTTATTTGTGTAAACAAACTGTTCTCGGCGACGAAATAGGACATTTAATCTTCATTAAAGGATCTTCAATATTTAAATTGAAGTTAAATAAAAACTATTGATTTGTTCTCTAAATAATTGTGTTGTGTCTGTTATTTGAACCTCGACCAGTTTGCGCGGTTAGTGATTTTTATCACTCAACGTCGGAAACGAATCCTGGATAAAACAGATCGAAATCTACAAGTCTTCAAATCGACAACAGCGCTGGAGACGTAACAAATTGATGACAGCTTGTGTGGGATTACATAGCCGAAACGTGGGAACTGGGTCACTGGTTCAGTATACCAAGTTCAAGGACGTTCGCCTGGCCAAGTATGGGACTTTTCTACTTGTTTTGATCCAACTAAGCTTCTCAATCACTATGGACGGCCTTCAGGCGTGGAAATTTTCATGGACCCTAAAGGATGTAAACGTGTTTACCTGGAACCACCAACAAGTCGCAAGAATATACCCCAAGGAATGCAAAAATTAGAACTTATAAAAAATAATAAGGAAAGTTCAGAGAATTTTTTTGTTGCGTTTTCGTGAAAAGTTCTGTATTTTATTTTTGTCGACAATACTTATGTAATTAAAATTCTGGAAGAGAAAAATTTTGAATTTTGAAAAAGAAAATTTTCTTTTAAAATAAAAGGGAAGGTTTTGTATTTTGTAAAGAAGGGATTTTTAATTTTGAAAAAGAAAATCAAAGAGAATAATTTGTAAATTATTCTGGTCTTTTAATATTTTTTTTGAAGTAATATGACAAATATAAAAATGTCTGATCCAAGTTCATTTCTGATGAGACTAGTTGAAGTTCTTTCTGATCCGGATTTTCCATAATTCCAAATTTGCCGCAACTACGAAGACGGAGAAGGATGGATCTGTACTGAAGTATATCTCCGTGAAGTATAGTATAAATTCTGCATCTCACCTAGCCACAAACCTACTGGTTTCCTGGAATTGGATTATTTCAAAATTAATTAAGAAACAGGGAAATTTAAAATTTAAAAAAAAATGGAAAAATCAGAGTAATTTTTATACTGAAAAAAGGGCTTTTCTATTTTAATTGAACTCTTCCAGTGAATCCAAGAGTGGATCGAGTAGCTCTTGGCCCACTGCTACGTGTGAATGTTAGAGTGAAAAGTTTCTTTACTAAAGCCGCGATTCTCTATCAGGGTTTTGGGGTGGTTTTTCTCCCGATAGCAGAGGGTGTTCTAAAATTTCACCGAAATTGTTTATGATTGAAAAAGATCACCAGGCATTCCTCTAACAATCATTGGCTTAAGGATTTTCATTTATTTGAAAAATCCTAACTGTTGATCATTGTTCCTGATTACGGACCCGTGAAGTGTTACCGCAGCATTGGACGGCCTGTGAAAGGTTACGCATTAGGGGACTTCTAGAGTTGCAGAACTTCGACGATTTTTTCAGAGGTCTACTAGATCTTCAAATGGAACTTCAGCTAGAACTTCCAGATCATCTCAAAGGAGTGGAAATTTAATAAAATACTGTGAAGTGATTATTTTTCTCGCTCTTATTGTGTATAGTCAGAATTTGAATATTGTGAAAATTTATGATTTTTTTTTTATTAAGACGTGAAAAAGTGTTAATATAAAGTTTGAAATTGGATTATAACCTCAAGTAAGTCCTAGCCTAATAGAATTGAAAATGCCTAAATTGCGAGCGAAAAAAAGGGCTCGGGATAGTGATCCCCCGCTCTCGTCCAGTGATGAAACTGAACCTTCAGGTTCGAGAAATAAAAGAAGAACAATTAATGAGGGTCCTGTTGATCGGGGTGCAGTGGCTGAAACCTCCTTGATAATACAGGCTTTCCAGTCTTCTCAAAATTCTTTGACAAGCGATATTAGTCAACTTACAAATTCAGATCTCGGAAATTCTTCTCTCTTGAGAAGACATGAAACACCTATCTTCCTACTCCCTTATCAGATAATTTAATTGCTTTGACCAGAACACGTGACTTTAATAAAATCTCAAAAATAGTGCAAGGGATGATTCCCTCTTTTGATGGAAAAAATATGTCCATCACAATGTTTGATAATCATTGTAGAGCCGCACTTTCATTAATTAATCCATCTGACATTTCATGCTTAACCATGCTCATCAAAACAAAAATAATTGGAGAAGGGAGACTGCATATACAGGATAGAAGTGGGATCATTCTTGATGAAATTTTAAGAACTTTAAACCAAATTTTCTCTCAAAATGAAGACATAAGTCAACTTATGCAAGATCTAGCTAACTTCAAAATTAAAGCGGGTGAAACTGTTCCCGAATATGGAGCAAGAGTAAACCTGACACTGAATAGATTAGTTTCATAAGTTTTGGAAAATACTCCAGGGGAAGAGGGTATTGGAATGTGTAAAGCTTACAAAACTACAGCAATCGGATATTTTTTACGTGGTTTAGATTACAATATTTATTCCCAAATAAGAGATAAAGAGATAAACACATTAGACAAAGCCATTGCACTCGCGAATCAGGAGGATCCTAAGTTTAAGAGTTGGGAGAGAGTGAATATAGGAACGACAGCATCCAAAGCTGTTTCGAGTTCTAATATAGGACAAAATCCGAAACCAATATTTAATCCGAATAAGGGAATAGCCCATTTGCGAACCGAAAGTAAATTTGAGGATAAAAACAATTGGATCAGTAAGGTGGAATGTTTTTGCTGTAAAAAGTTAGAGCATTTTAAAAGAGATTGCCTTGAATTTGCAAAGAAAGGATTTATAAAGAGCAGAGAGGAATCTATTGTCACTATTGTCACAGGAATAATCATACTTTTAAGGATTGTCGGCTCCATAAAAAAAATTCCTTGGAGCGTGAACAATTAAGACAAAAATTTCGGGATCAAAAGTCACTCTCAGACTCAGGGAATTAAGGGAGGATGGACCAGCCCCTACAGTAGAATTGAAAAATGTAGCTTTTCTTTTCGAGAAATGTATTTTTTTGATCGACAGTGGTGCCAGTGTCAGTTTGATTTAAGAAAATAGATTAAAGCCTTTTGTAGAGAAAAATCGGAAACGAATTTTTAATTTAATAGGAATTGGTTCAGACATGATACCTACTCTTCGAGAAGTTAGATCAATGATAAAAGGACTTGAAACCGCTTTTCAGATAATTCCACCGTATTTCCCTATACTTCAGGATGGAATTATAGGAATAACATTTTTAAAACAACATAGAGCAGATATAAATTTTTCAAATGAACAAATTTTTATAGGCGATGATCGTTTCCCTTTGTTCTCGCATGCCACTGTACAAATACCTGCCAGAACTAAAAAGTTATTTCATTTGCCTTTGATTAAAATTCAACTTAATGAAGGATATGTTATGAAAATTCCATGTGGACCGGGCATTTTTTTGCTGGAGAGGCTTTAGTTCTTAATAAGAATGGAGAAGCGAATCTTTTTATTATCAATTCTACCCCGAAAAAGGTAAGTTTAACTATCCCCCCTGTGACACTTGAGGAATATGACGTAGTAGCACCTGTAAATCGTTCGAATGAAAATTCATTTTCCACCAATAGACAGAAAAATTTATCCTCCCGATTCGCTAAAATTTTGAAAGTTGTGAATTTATCAGACTTGCATAATGAAGAACAGGGAAGTGTTCTTTCAATTCTTTCAGAGTACTGCCCTCAGTTTTTCATAGAAGGTGACCAATTAGACGCTACGAATGTCTTATTTCATAAAATAATAATTACCGACGAAACTCCAGTCAATACTAAACAATATCGTTATCCTCCTTTCACAAGGACGAAATGCGGGAACAAACTAATAAATTATTAAATTCAGGAATAATAAAACCTTCAGTTTCTCCCTACAATTCTTCCCAACATTACTGATATTTTGGATCAAATTAGTGGAGCAAAGTATTTCTCTGTCCTAGATTTAGCATCAGGGTTCCATCAAACTCGATTAGATCCTGATTCTCAGCAAAAAACGGCTTTTTCAACGCCACATGGGCATATAGAGTTCACTCGAATGTCATTTGGTTTAAAGAACGCACCAGCGACTTTCCAAAGGGTAATGGACTGTGTACTCACGGGTCTACAGGGTGTTGAATTATTCGTCTATATTGATGATATTGTGATTTATGCTTCTTCATTGGAAGAGCATTCAAGGAAATTGAGAGCTCTGCTTGCTCGATTAAAATCTGCTGGATTGGCTCTCCAGCCTGAGAAGTGTCATTTTCGTAAGCGTGAAATTGCTTATTTGGGACATGTGATTTCTCAGGATGGAGTCAAGCCAGACCCAAAGAAAATATCAGCTGTGAAACTTTTTCCGGATCCAAAAGGGAAAAAGAATATAAAACAAATTCTCGGTTTAGTGGGATATTACAGGCGATTTATTTCTGATTTCGCAAGAATAGCTAAGCCTCTGACTTTACTTCTCAAGGACAATGTTCAATTTATTTGGACTTCAACCCAACAGGAGGCTTTTGAAATTCTTAGAGATAAGATATGTACTGAACGCATATTACAGTACCCAGATTTTAAGAAACCATTTGTTTTGACCACAGATGCGTCGACAAGACTTACCTATCGCTTTCGCATCACGCACCATTGAAAGTGCTGAATTAATTTATTCTACTATCGAAAAAGAATTGCTATTCATTGTCTTCAATGTAAAATATTATAGGCCTTATCTTTTTGGGCCGAATTTTACTTTGGTAACAGACCATAGACCTTTAGTTTGGTTGCATGGACTCAAAGATCCTGTTTCAAGATTAGCTCGATGGAGAATAAAGCTGAGTGAGTACGATTACACTATTGTGTATAAACCAGCAAAAATCAACTCAAATGCTGAAACTCTGTCGAGAAACCCCGCAGAAAGAAATGAATCCATGGAGCCAAACACCAACTTAAATGCTGCGATTACTGCAGATCGCACGTATGTAGGTATAGTTGACGCTCGTAGAGATGACGATGGCAATGAAGATCTAGGGGTAGTATTGGAACGGTTGTTTTGTATGACTGTCATAAGTAAAGAGAAAGAAATTGGGGGTAAAACTCAATTTAATACACAGGGACCTCGTTATCAGTGCGATACGCTTCACAACGGAAGCGGACCCAAGCTGGGAGGGGGTAGGCAGTGCAAGCCTGATGGTTACGAGTTCTTGGGCCTTTTAAATAAAAGTTTGCCTCAAAACCTGAAACAAGTATCTAGCCCAATTCCGGATTTGGTGACGCTCTCGCCCTAAACTTTGGCTGGATCCCAGACAAGCAATGCCTGGAGTGAAAATTCTATTATGAGTATACGTACTGTAGGTGAAATTGAAGAGAGTTATGCAAGTTCCTGTATGGGTATCCCGGTTTTCCAGATCCTAACCCTGGAAAAGGATTGTATATCCTACAGTAAAGATAAGCTATATTTTTGGAAAAGGGCATATTGCGCATTTAATCTCTGTAGATGGATATTCAGTTTTAGAAGTAAATGATAGTCTAGAGGCTAAGGGTCTTTTGCGGATTGTAGATATCCGAAAATAAAATCCGAAGCCCGGTGAAACTATCGTTTTTAATCGTAATGGACGATTTGCTTTTAGTATTGTTTTGAATAGCAAGAGGGAAGAAGTAACAGTTATAAAAGAACTTTGAGAAGCGGTAATTGCTTTAAAGAAATGTATGGAAGCTTTATAGATAACCTCAGTAAGAATTTCAGATAAAGGAAATGATTTAGGTGAACTTTCTTGGCTCTCGGCAGAACAAATAATCTGGAAACATTTTGGTAACTCATGACTTTTGGTAATTATTTGTTCGGAAGAAATAATCATTCGCCCTAGTAATATGAGGGATGATATAGTGAGAGAATTTCATGAATCGGTAGTAGGAGGTCATAAAGGAATCTCAAAGACCTATTGGAGAGTAAGAGATATCTATTACTGGGAAAAGATGAAGGCTGACGTTCAAAGAATAGTAGGTTCTTGTACTAACTGTCAGAGAAATAAATTGGAACGAATTGGGTCTAGACAACCCATGATTATCACTGATACTCCAAGGGAAACTTATGACAAAATTCAAATTGATTTAGTTGGACCCCTTTTAGCATCTTTGAATGGAAATATTTATATTTTGACTATTCAGTGTAATTTTACAAAATATTCTGATGCTTAAAGAAAATTCACTCAACTGCGTATCGCCCACGAAGCTTATGATCATTAGAACTTAGTCATCAGGCATTAATTGAATACTTAAGGTAATTCGATACTATCACCAATTGGAACGATTGGCTCAGATTTGCTGTGTTTTCTTATAACACTAGCGTACATGAAGCTACAGGTTTTGCTCCTTATACGTTAGTATTCGGAAGAGAGGCTAATATTCCCCTTGTTCTTCGCCGAAATCACCAACATTTTCTGGAAACTTATCCAGATGGGAATCTAGAAAGTGAAGTTTTAAATTCATCAAGCAGCCTAACTTTTT
>NC_046658.1:2865913-2875446 GCF_010883055.1 Belonocnema kinseyi
TACTTATAGCATTGTCCATCTTTGTCTAACGCCTTGACAAATTGCTTCATGAGCCCAAGCTTTATGTGGAGGGGTGGTAGTAAAATTTTTTCTAGATCAACGCGGCTTTGGTTGATGATATCATGAGAACCAGGTTTGAATGAATCTCTTAAAGGCCAATGTTTTTTGCTGTAATGATTGGCTCCATCTCTGCTATTCCACAGGCATGTAAAGCATGGCTTTCTCGTGAAACCCGATTGTTGGCCTAATATCATTGTTATGATTTTGAGATCACCACATATTTGCCATTTGTGATTCGTGTAATTAACTTTTTCAAGAAGCATTTTGACATTGTTATATTCTTCTTTGATGACCGTTGAGTGAGCTATAGGGATAGGAGCGTAAGTATTCGTGTTATGCAGTAAAACAGTCTTAATGCTGCGTTTTGAAAAATCAATGAAAAGTCGCCATTCTTCGTTTCTGTACACATTTTTCTTCAAGTGGTTCATTAGTCCGTTAACGTCAGTGCAGTATACTAAAGACGTCTCTTCGTCTTTAACGAAAAACTTTCTGAATTCTTTGTCCCTGTCGCGATAGAATGAAACTTTTGTCTTTGGCTCTAGAAGATTTCTTCTTATTAGAAATGAAGCGGAAAATTCAGCGTCGTCTTTCGATAATCCAAGATCTCTAATAAAATCATTCAGTTCTACTTGCGATAGTAATATTGGAACCTTCAATTTCATTTTATGCACGCCATATTCGTCATTTTTTTCCTCATTTTCATCGGAATCATCAGAATTATTTTCTGTTCGATCACTGGTTTCACTACCGTCTCCATGGCGTTGACTTTCAACTTCCATTCTATCATCTTCTAAAACGCTTAAATCAGTCTGGCGTGCATTTTTATTGATTTCAATTGCTCTTGTGACTGTGCACACATTAATGTACGAAATGTTATTTTTATTTTTGGCTTTGAACCCTTTGACGAAATTCTTGAAAAAGTAGCAGTCCTTCGCAATAACGGGTTTATTCCATGTGGTTGGTATAGAGTACTTGCGGTACTTTTCGTTGTTTGAATTTTTTAGACGATACAACGTAAGTCTGCAGGAATGGCAAATAACGTGAGGAACCCATTTTGTTTTTTGGTGCAGCTATTTACGGTCAAAACACTTTTCGTAAAGACTTTTCACTTCCTCGTCGATTGATTTTCGCAAACTGCTTACTTCATATTTACTGCAAATGTAACACAATGAATCTGAGCTATTCTTGCAGGCATGCGATTGAGAAATGCTCGCGGTTTTTTTCCTTGTAGCATGAGACTCTACACCAACCAAGTGATCCATTGATGAAGAGCTACGGTTGCATGATGGCGACGTCGGAAAGCCCGCTTTCCCACCCTGACCAGACGCCGATAGTGGGGTTTTTCCCTGCATCCTAATACACTTTTTACCTGTGTCTGCCATGACGGCATGAACGCCGTTTACCCAGGGACACAGCCAATGTGGATCCGTTGCCCACCGTCACCACGTGGAGGTGCCCTGGTTACAGATACAGGCGAATAATGCTAGCAACAAGCGGTTACGAAACTCCAGAAATTTACTGCTATTAATGTCAAAATATGAAAGTACGAAAGAACAGTGTTGCCAGTGTAATCGGTTAGGTAAGGGCAGGTTTTGTTAGGTTAGGATAGGTTAAACCTCTATGTAGGTTAAGCCAAAGCTGAATGAAACGGTACCACAAACACAATGGGACAACACAATCAATTTAATTGTGTTTCGTGAGGTTAGGTTAGGTTAGGCTAGGTTAGATTAATTGCTAGGTTAGGCTCGAGTTGATCCATTCGATGTAGCACACATTTGCTACTGGGAAAATATGCTTCCTGAGCTTTACGTGTAGTTCAATAAATTTCTATTAATTCAGGTTAAGTGAGGTCAGGTTCTGTTGGGTAAAGTTATGTTAAATATGTTGATATCAGGCAAGGGTTGATCCTTCACAGTTGCCGACATGTTTTTGAAATGAAAATTTGCATCACTGGCATTATTTTGAAATTTATTAGCCTCCGTGCATGATTCTTCGTCATTTTTTGAGGTTATGCCTCAACCATGACGTGATGGGTGATTTTTGATACCAAATTTGAATTCAGCGCCCCAAAATCCATAGGAATACGTGTGTCTTGTTACCAGATCCGCACACTTTTTTTGTGTGGCTGTGTTATTAATGGAAACTACTTATATGATCATTTAATTGAACAGCCAGAGGTGATATCCAGGAATGTTGAAAAGCAGCAATTAAGTACTTGAAAATAAGAATGTAGTAAATTTGATGGTAATATTCACCTAATTGTAAAAGAGAAATTAAGAAAAATTAAAGGGATAAAAAAGGTGTATATGTAAACTAAAGAAAGGGAAAGACTACTTAAAAATTAAATTTTAGCCAATAATTAAAAAAAAATTAATAGTTTTAAAGTGAAACTTACATAAGATATTCAATGTCTTAATTTATATTAAAGCTTAGACTAACCCCAGGGAATTTCGGAAATACTCTCATATCTTTGGAATAAAATTCCCAACAAATTTAGTTTTTTCATTGAATTATAAAACTTTATCGTCTTTACATAAGGAAGGCTGTATCCCATGAATATTTAAGAAAAAAAATTGTACCTTTATTTTTAAGAAATATAATTTGAAGTGTACTATATCAAATATTATTATATTTTAACATACTGATATATGTATATTATTTGAATAGAAAATATATTAAATAATTTAACCTGAAAATAAACTAAAATTAAAGAACTTATCAATTTAAATGTTAGTATTTAAGAGATTTTAAGTGAATTTACTTTTTTTTTAATAAAAATTTTCGCGCCAAATAAGGGAAGAAAATAAATCTCTAACCTAAATTTCCAAAATTTGTGAGTTAAGATTTAAAGTGTTTACTTTAACTTGAAACAATATTAAAAAAATCTATATCAGGTTTACATAAATATTTGTACTTTCTAGTATACATTTTTATTACTTATTTGTTTGATTTAAGATTTATGAGACAGGTTTTTTTTTGCTTGCATTCCTTTTACGGAAATTCAAATCTTCGCGCTTAAAAATAGACATAAGCCCATAAAAATTGATTATTGAAGATCTGTGAAAAATATCGATTGATTAAAATAAATGTTTTCAATGAAACAGAGAAAACTAAGTTTTTTAAACGATAAATGACTATAGTATAAAAATATAATTGATGTGAATTGTTGTTGTTGTATTGTCTATTTTTTGTTTTATATTTCATATAAAAATGACTTAGATAGGAAGGGGATGTAGATCAAAAACAATAACACGTGTGTCTGATTTGTTTTGATCTTGATATTGAATTAATTATTAGGATAGAATTATTTGACACCCGAAAGAGTGTTTTGTCTGAAATTTTGAATATAGAATTAATCCAATAATTTTATTCGCTCTCAAGAGACTTTAGAAAATAAAAAGAAGGAAAAGAGATATTGTTTTGAGTCATTAAGTTTGTCAGCGCACTTGCTTACGAAAAAAAGATAAGCGAAGGGCTTTTTGTAAGGGCTTGTCGATTCAAAACCCTTGTATAGGTAACATGAGGAGTGAAATTTGGGAAAGTGAATTTAAAGGAGAAAGAATTTGAAGGCGCTATAAAGGAATATTGTCGTTCTTCTTCTTTTTTAAAAAGTGAAATTCAATTTAGTGAAAATTAAAAACATTAGAAGGAAATTATTTCGAATTTTCTTTTTCTTTACGAAAAAATTGAAATTGAAATGGACAACAAGGACGAAACCGACTCTGGGGGAGAATACCTTTTAAAGGATAGCGACAATACGGCTAAGATTGATCATTTACCAGTTAGGGTTACCTTCTCAGTTGTGAGTGATATATGTTTTTCTTTTTTTTACCTTCTGGTTAAAATCTCCTTCTTACCCTTAATCCTTATAAATTAATAATTTTATTTAAAAAAACAAGTAATAAGATTTTTAACCATATTTTTCTCAAAGAATTATTTTCTTAATATCATTCCTTTCAATATAATTTTTTTTTCTCATTTGAAAAGAACAATATAAATTTGTCAAAATGGAAAAAGATGTATTTAAATTTAAACTTTGTCACTAAACATAAAATTATAAGTTTAAACTAAATGTTATTTTTTAAAATCTTTTAATATTATTTTTTGTATTTTTACCTTTTCTTTTTCGATTTCCACTCTGCAAATTCTTTTATTTTTTCGTTTCCTTCCAGTCCGATTGGGAAACACTCCAGAAAAAACATTCTCCAATTAAGCACCTGTCAGCTATGCTATGGACTGCAAAAGTAAATTGCCTCTGCCTATGGAGGTGCCAGTGTTGCCATTTGAAAGGTAGACTTCCCGTAGGACCTTTTGAGGAAGAGTCCGTTCCGCAATTTCACTTTGCTACCTTCCAAAACCTGGCTCAACCTAGACTCTGCGAGGGCTGCTCCTCCGCTTCCTTCGAAATGCGAAATGTCAGCACATGTTGGGCATACATGTCGGCTGTTGCCCATGCTGATTGAAATTTAACAAACATGAATCACAATCAAGTAATTCGAATCAATAAAATTGAGGATTCAGGTGCTTTAGGACCGTCCTCTATGCGAGGAATTAATCGAGACACAGAGCCATCTTACTCGCTCTTCTTCTTCGCGAATATCTTTTTTGGATCTTTTTCGGAATCAATAGTTATTCCGATTGAAATTCATGAAGAGGGAGAGGAGGAGGAATTGTGGCAGGACGTTGGTGGACTATTTAAATACGAAGTCTGAAGATTCTGGGTTCGCGGAGGACGTGTCTGATGCAGAATACTATTTTGTTTTAAATATAAATAAAAGACCCGAAATTCTCGCAAAGAACAATTATAGTTAGAGATTTAACATCGCAGGGCAAATTACAATATTTTCATTACTTAAAACAGAAATTCACTAAAGCAAAAATGCGGATATATATTTTATTGTGTGTGTGTTTGTGTATGTTTATATTAATACAGTATTATGTTTCAAGAGAACTCAGAATATATGTGTGAATTTGTTTTATATCAAATTTATATTTTAGACATCACGTTATCATCTTTTTAATATTTTTTAGATAAAAACTAATCATTTTGTTATATTATATAAAAGAATCTTTATTCCCATTCTTTTTTTGTTATTGTTGCGATTTCTAGTAGTCATTTGGTTTCCAATCAAAATATGCTTACAATATTATTGCTCTTCCACTTGTCACGTGAACACTTGAATTTTTTTTTCTTTTCATGAAAATGCATCCTTATACAAGGACCACTTTTCACTCAAATTTCACTTTTTGAACAAAAATTAATTATATACTCGAAAGTTTGACACACTTGACACTTGAGAAAGTCGTAAAAAAGCAATAAAAGCTGTCTCGCCATGAAGGCGCTACATCTTTTTAAATAAGAGGGGAGGTGTAACAGCATGCACTGTTTTAGAACCAGTATGTCAGAGCGCTAGAACCCTATTACTAAATACTTACCAGTTAATAGTTTTAAGAGTGGTAAACGTTTGAAATAATTCAAATGAAACAAGACATTCAGTATATTTAGAAATTTAAATAGATCATTATTAGAGGAAAGAATAATTATTAATTATGATTGATAACGAGAAATTACATGACAACTCCTCTCTGCATCTCGAATTAATAACTTCTAATAGCTAGTTGTAAATGGTCAGAAGGTAGCATTTAGATAGCTATGTACAGTCAGATAGATCTATATATACATATGTATATGTAGATCTATCAATCCAAATAGGTGTAACACGTGCGATCTCCGACTACCGCGCATATGATCTCAACCGCGAGCATGCATAAATTATGCACCATGCAAAGGGTTGAAGCGACAAGGCGCCCCTCAGACGCCGTAAATTATGTTTTATGACGCGATTTGCCAGAAAAACATTAATCGACGACAATCGTAAAAATGCATTTCTGAGGATTAGAATCTCATTACTTTAGCTTGAAATATAAGGGCGGCGCTTAACGCACCTCACCATGATAGGTTAATTTAACATTAAATCATGTGACGTCAGCAATTCTATTGGCTAGAAGGACAATTCCCACCCTTTTTTGGTAAAAACCGAGGTTATAAATATATGCAAGAACATAGAAAAAGCTCAGATATTTGCGTCTCTCTGTTTGTATTTCAAATAAAAAATCTGCGACACTCGCTCTCTGAATTATTGAAATTGGACTTAGAATATTTTTCTCTTAAATTATTAATCGAAATTCAAGTCCAAAAACCTTTATTTACTACGGTAATTCTGTACGATTCGCCGTGGTGGACTTGAGCCGAACTAAATCATGAGTGAAGTGAGAATAGAAACCATTTAATGAAAGTAGTTTTAGTTAAATTAAACTTTTAAAATGTCAAACCTGAACGAAATCTTATTTGTGTAAACAAACTGTTCTCGGCTACGGAATAGGACATTTAATCTTCATTAAAGGATCTTCAATATTTAAATTGAAGTTAAATAAAAATGATTGATTTGTTCTCTAAATAATTGTCTTGTGTCTGTTATTTGAACCTCGACCAGTTCGCGCGGTTACTGATTTTTATCACTCAACGTCGGCAACGAATCCAGGATAAAACATATCGAAATCTACAAGTCTTCAAATCGACAACAGCGCTGGAGACGTAACATTCACAAGATATTGCCCACAATAATATTCTCCTAGTTTTTCAGAGAAACACTGTAATTGGCTGAAATTTCTAGTGATTTGACGCATTACGCATAGAGTTCAAATTTTCTCGGACATTTGAAATCCCGTCACGATCTAGTGACTGTGGCCGTCATTTTAAGATAACTTGAGAATTTACAGAGAATTTAAGAGGATTTTACCTTCGCCAATATTTTCTTTATCTTTAAATTTTATAATATTGTACATTTATTTCCAAAACTATGAATTACAATAATGAAAGTTTCATAAAAATAAAATCATGAAAAAAGTTAAGTCTTATTGAAATTCAATATCAAATTTTCTTTATAGCCGTCATATTAAATCAAACCATAAAAATTGAGTAATGCAAAAATGTTAGATAAGTATTATTAGGCCTTTAAATGTATATGTATGAATTATTTTATTTGTATTTTACTTTCAAAGAATATTAAATAATGACTTTTTAAGAGTTTAAGTAATTTTTACATTTATATTTATATTCAATATGCGAATATCACAATTTTAGGTTTTGAAAAAATCAGTTTTATTGTTTTTCAAGTATTTTATTTTATAACAAGTTAAAACAGTCTTATGTCCTAATCTACAGATTTAGAAACTTTTACGAACATGTTATTTTTTTAACTTGTAGCTTCACAACTGGAGCATACAAAGAAATAATAACCTCATATGTATACTGATTGTCCGAAGAACAATTATTTTTTAGAGATAGAAACTGTAGTCTTAACAGGGAGAACAGTCTTATCTTTATAAGAATTCTTTTAAATTCTAAAGCTTAATCTTACATTTTTGAGAATATTATCACTGTTTAAGTTTCATAACCTAAGCACATAGAAGCCATAACATGTTCCAGACAAACTTTACAGGAATCAAATAAGAATAAATTTATCTCAAAGTTTATTTTCATTTTTTTTAATTAACATTTCGATTTTTCGGAAGAACTTTTGTAATTTAAAATAATTTAAAAAATACTATGTACATTTTCAACCAAAATAACTTATCCAGGAATATATTTTGTTTTAATTATTGTTGTTTCAGATAATATTCGATTATTTCAATTTAAAAAAATATTTGTCGAAGACAAATTTTACAGCAATTAATAATGGAAATCTCTTACTATAATAGTTTTTTAAAATTGAAAATTAGATTTTTCGAGAAAAATTTTTTGTCTAATTTAAAAACAAGACGGTACCGAAAACCTGGCTCAAGCTTTAGATCTGAAAAAATTGAGTGATACATCCCAGTAACAAGCGTAGAATAGAAAAATTTAATATTTTCAGATTTCAGCGCAAAAGTGCAGATTATTCTATTATTTTGAATGCGCGATTTTTCCATCTGTCCAAAATGCCACAATAAGAATAAGATACCTCCGAAACTTATTCACTTCTATTTCCATAGCGACTGCCACACGGTTTTCTATTCTCCCAAAGAGAACGTGTTGTTTTAATTCCTTCATGCGAAATATAAGTTCTGAAATTTTAATTATAACCAATTCAACTCTTCCTCTCTAGAGTTAAAATTATTTAAATTCACACATTTCAATAGATTACTTTGGTGCATTTTTAAAGACGTTTAAATAAATTATTAAAATATAAATAAATATCAATTTAAATATTTTTCTAATTTATAGGTTATAAAAAGATTTAATAATGATAAATCGCGTATTCATAGGAATACAAATTCTCACTTTTTCTGAATTCAACGCTTATAACCGGGATGCATGTCAAACTTTTCTAACCTGAAAAAATCTTTCTACTGCTTTATAGTGCTTACATAATATTCTGGCTGTGGGCAAGTTTAGTTTTTGTTCAATAATAATGAGAGAGATAAACAACAAAAAATTGGACAAAAAGTGCTTTTCATCTTTTTCACTCTTATTAGAGAAAAACCAAACTTGCAAAAAACTTGCTGTCACAGTGAGAGCAGCACCTCAATAGAGCAGAAAATGTGATGTCCTAGATATATAGTTTCCCCACTCTGACATGCCGTACCAGTGGCGGTTCTAGGATTCAACTTTGGGGGAGGCTGCACCATTATATATATATATATAATTAAAAATTTGTCATAAGGACAACCGCAGGATTTCGCCGGGAGCGGGGGCTAATCTGAAAAACTGCACCCGCTTCCAGCGAAATCGCGGTAAAATTTCAGCCATAAACACGTCTCACAACCGTCAGATAGGTGGTTACAGTCTGTAACGGAATCAATACGACGATCCAGCAAAAGCCTCGTGGACCCTAAGAACACGGAGCAACCCAAGGACAACCGCCTTCTGCATTTTTCCCGCAAGTGTTCTAGCATATTGTTGACACGCAGGGATGCTTTTTAGGCTATTAGCAAGTGAAAGCTTGGCACCTCCAAGAGCGCTGATGATAAGGACGATCAGTTTAACAGAATATTCCGGGTACAATCGTTGCAACTCCCTTATAAGGTCTCGATACCTCTCTTTTTTTTCATTTTCCTTGGCTATGATGTTTTTGTCAGCTTGTGCCGAAAATTAGATGACGAACATGGTTCGCTTCTCGAAGTCAGGAAGAACTATGTCAGGCCACGAGTGAGCAACAGAAATAATTGTCGAGAATATAAAGTTCGAGTATTTGCGGCACTTCCCATTCTCGAGAATTGATTCGATTTCCTTAGGAGCATTTAGAAGAGCGATATTAAGGTTAATGCCGTAAGAGTGACAGAGATGGTAATAAAGTACTTTTAATGCCGCATTGTGCCTTTGAATGTACGTCGTACCCGCGTGAGTTGGACAACTAGATAGTATGTGAGCTAAATGCTCGGGGTGTGCATGGCACGCCCTGCAGCTATCATCGGGAATGTCTTGGCTTAAA
>NC_046658.1:2875546-2902994 GCF_010883055.1 Belonocnema kinseyi
TTCGCGCGCGAACTTTCGAACCTTGGCGGTAAAATTCCTGCCAGATGTGATGTAGTCAATCACACATTGAATGCGGGACGCGTACTGTCTTGCCCAGCCTATATTTACGGCAAGTTGATGCATTCGTCTTTTGGTCTTATGATCAACCATTGGTTTTGTTTTACGGTTCGCTTCGGCCGAAGCTCTAGGATTTTCCGAAAAAATGTCCACGAAGCTCGTCATCCATTTCAGCCAGATCTTTAGGCTTGAGAGAAACCTTGGTGTTGACGTTTCTCCGGGTCATAAAGCATCCCTCTTCCTCTATTGGATGCCTGCCCGCGGTTGGTCTTAGTGTCGCCTCTCTTTCTCTGTTTCCGGCTTGTTATAGATGTGGTAGAGTAGGCGTTCTGCTTACATAGCCCCTTTTTCGAAGTAGGTCAGCATGGTTTCACAGACGTTTCTGCGAAAAGTGCAATAGCTCCGGGTGCTTCTCGCACCACAGAGCATGCAGCCGTGCCATGTAACCCCGTTCAGGGGCCACACTCGCATCGTAGCGCTCTAGCAAGTCCTGATTTAGTAGCTCCGTTCACCCAAAGGTCGCGAGATCCCGCCGATCCATCGCATTGAATCCACTTTCATTAGCTCCCCCAACTCTAGATTGGTCGGCATTGTTGGCGACCCATTGTCGGGAGCCCTGCGCGTTCTGTTGTTTTGAACCGCACTTACTACAAGTATGTTTGGTTTTGTCATTGTTGTTCCAACGAGAAGCTAAGGAAAGGGGTTCGTGCATCCTTGTAGAGACCCGCATGCAAGGATAATGCTGCGTAGTCTGAGAGGTCGCCCGGTATCCCAGAGTCACCGTTCTAAACAGCTCACCCAGGTGCCATTCAGCTTTCGGCACGATTTTCACACCTCCGATTGGGGGTTAATTCCTTCGGGACCACCCCTGGACAATTGTTCGCCACTGCCTATTTATTTTTGTAACCATATTCAGCAGAAGCCCTTGGTACAGGGACCCTCTATCCGCAACCCGAGGACGTTTTCGGGGGCTTTGTCATAGGCCCTTCGGTTTGATTCTAGAGGAATCAAAACCGAACATATATATATATTTGTTGAATCAAGATTGTCGGGTTTAGGGGTGAGGGCTTTAGCCCCCATAGCCCCCTCCCTGGACTCACCACTGCCACGTACCGCATTTACATTTATAATATCTTTGGCGTATCGGACAATGTGAGCGCACGTGTTGTAAACCCCACGAAGGAATAATAAGGAGACCCAACTGCCAGTGGGAAGCCATCTGAAACTGGCAATAGGAACATTACCGTAATTGATACGCACATTACAGGAAGATCATAGATTTGAGTGCGTAGGTGCGCAGTTGTCTTCTTGCTATACGTGGAAAAGTGTGCGAGTGAGAAAGTTTGTCAAATTGACTAAGTTAGAGGTTGTGTTCTTTTGTTGATCATCATACGAAAGATACACAAAATAAATATTTAAACAGTATTTTCGGTACTTGTTTGAAAAATGTGTGAACAGATTTTGAGAAGGAAACGTACAGGTAAGTACCTTTTAAATTTGTAATATGATAAATAGGCTAAAGATTTTTAAGGCTCTGAGAAGCTCTGAGAAATTCTGCGCAGGCACTCAGGCAGTGAGTAAAGGTTAATTTCCTAAATCATTTCTATTAAAATTAAGTGACAGTTAGGTAAAACAATAAAATATATCAGACGTTTATTGTACTCACAGTAAAGACTTTAAAAAAACGTAGTGTATTTGCCTTCTTCGGCGTGTAACTTCGTCCACAACCCGGAACTTGACACCTTATGGCTTAGAACACATTTCTGACATTTGCATCAAAACAAACAGAACCTCTCAACTTACGTCAATTTGACAAACTTTCTCACTCGCACACTTCCATGTATAGGAAGAGGACAACTGCGCACCTGCGCACTCAAATCTAAGATCTTCCTGTAATATGCGTATCACTTACGGTAATGTTTCTATTGCCAAGTGAGGGAACGGAGTTAGGTCTCCTTATTATTCCTTCGTGCTAACCCCTCAGCCAAGCGGCGTCCAGTTACAGGAGCGTATTGATACCATGTCATTTAGGTATTCCAAATCGGGAAAGAAGTGAATCCAAATATGGTTTTTTGATCCAAGCATTTTAATAGAGAAGACTATAGCTTAGCAGGTAAATTTATATTTCAACTTACATATCCATATAAACTTATATTCCAACATATTTTTCTGAGTTTCCTAGACAAGCAGTTTTTGTTTTATATAATCGAAGTATTTTTATTTCTCTAAATTGATGCAAGAGCCATATACCCGAGTTCTAACCTCACAATTCCAATTCCAAATACTCAAGAAATATTTGTAAATAGTAAACATTTTTTTAAAAAAGGAACCCCACTCCGTTTTTTTTTAAATCAAAATTTACAGATTTACTTAAAGTGTGTGTACAAACCATACAATTTGATTAAGCATTTAATTCGTTTTACATAAAACAACGAGATCGAATTTTAAAAACTGCTGAATAATACGCGATTAAATTCGATCTTGTCATATTTCATATAAAAAGAATGCAAACGAGTAATTTTTTCGTTTGAGAAAAAAATGATTTTAATTCGAATTTCGGGTTTAATAATAAATATGCATATTGATGTCTTAAATTGCAAATTAAAAAATGTTATACTGAGGATAATGGATGTTTTTTACAGATAAAAGAATTGTATATACTAATTAATTAAAATAATTGTATCCACTATAGTCAAAAATTTCTGCAATCGTCAGTTTCATTTTTACCTTGTCAAGTACGCAAATTTAAAAAACCGGCTACTGTTTGCATTTAAGTCAACATTAAGGTGCCTCCTTATGGCCGCCATATTGACTGGAGGCCATATTAATTACGTCACGTTTTCTGTTCCCAATACTAACGTTATCGAATGCGTCGACCCTAGGCTAATCACCTGATTGTTACAGTGTCCGCCATGATCCAAGAAGCTATGGTCCCGCAAGTTTGTGGTACGAAATACGTACCAGCTCTATGCATCGCCCACACTTTTTTTTCTCTTAGCATCTGGATTAGGGTACCATATTAGACAGGAATATGCAACCGCCATTATGGTTCCTGGATAGTTCGCGGGAAACAGTGCGATAAGCATTTCGTATATTTTAATTAAAATTAAGTTTAGAATATAAGAAAAATGGTCTGCTGCAGTGCTCCGCTTTGTAAAAATAGAAGCGAGGATGAATTTAAACTTTGCCATTTTCCACTAGGGCAAACAGAAAGATAGTCAATGTGGATAATAAATTATAGACGCGACAAATGGAAACCGAATTTAAATTCAAGATTATGCGAAGTTATTGCTAATATTTATGACTATGACAATATAATTCAAATATAGGGAGCTAAAGATTATGTTTAAATGTAATTAAATTGCCTATGAGCATTTTTTGGCTATATTAAAGGGAAATGAGATCCAGAAGAAAGTAAGGTTAGGAACGTGGTTTTCTACAGAACTATGTGCATTAACCCACGCAAATAAAAAGGACGTAAATAAAAATTATGTGAAATAGAAATAGCTATCAAAATAAACACTTGAAATAGTATTGTATTAATGTTTGAACTATAGTCTATTATTATTTTATGATTTGTTAATATTTATTTTAAAAATCATATGATTATAATTTTAGCGTACGCCTATTTACAAACTGAGTAAAATTTCGTTTGCAATCATAATCTTTGCAAGAGCTACTTTTTGGCAAATGTGTGGGTTAAAAAATCATATAGTCGAATTTAAATATTTCATATATTATATCATATGTAATTTTATGTATAATTGATGTTTTGATATAAATGCTTCAGTATAATTTGAAAATAAATAATCTATATCATGTAAGTGTATTTATATAATTCAATATCAATTTAGCGATTTTGAATTTGGCGGGGAACCAGAATGGCATCTTGTATATTCCCATCTAATATAGTACCTTATCCGGATCAGTATCGTAGTTCAAATAAATCCAATAGATGGCGCTTCGATCAGGTAGGCCTGTTTTTGAGTTGTCATGTATAGCAAAAACACTAAAATGCATCAAAAACTTGATACTTTTAATGAATACTAAAGGAAGAACAAAGTTTTTGGTAACAATAAGAGCAGGAGTAATCAGTAATAAAAAAAATCATAAAAACATGTAATTTAATATAAGGAAAATTGAATATAAAGGTAAGTATTAAAAAATCATTTTGAAATGTATTTATGTTTTTCTAATCTTTATTTTTCTAATATAATTAATTAATTTTACAAACAATTGTGTTTATTGCAAATTTCAAACATTGATAATATTACTTGACTAATAATAATAGTAATAATAATATTTAAACATCGATAATTCGGTTTATAATATACTTTTTTATTAAATCGTCTAGACATTTCCGCTCTCTAAAAATATATATTTACCCATCATTTATTTATAATCAGAGTAGAGACTTTATTAGGAAACCGGGAAAGACCGAGAAAAAACGGGAAATTACCGGGAATTAAATTAATTTGTTCTTCATCTACAGTTGGAGGGCATATAAGTGATAATATCAATTATCGTTTTAATCAGACAAGGAAAAGAAATTTAAAAAAATAGTAACTGGGATTTAGAAGAAAAGATATAAAAAAATCCCTGTTGCAAGTTAAAATTCCTCACAATTTAAAAGTTCCTTCTTCCGAAATTAAAAAAAAGAGAGCGCAAAAACGGCAAATATGCTATTGAAAGTGATTTCTATGAGAAACTTGTGTAAAATTAACAAATTAAATGATACGAACTTGTAGCCGAGTAAATTAATTATAGTGTTGAAAGTTTTTTAAAATTATTAGTGCGAAATCATAGAATTAAAATGTGTAGCTCCGGTCTGTACGTCATACCATAACATAAAAATAGCTGGTTTTTCAACCCAAGTTGTGTTTTAAGGTGCAAAACACATATGGAAATAGCGCATTACGTAGAATCGTATGAATAAGGTAAGTATTTTACAGCCTATTCTCGCTGTTCAGAACACTAATATTAAGCGCATAAATTTCTAATTGAAAATAACTATATCTGCAGATTTTTGCAAAAAATTAAAAACGTTCGTCGTTTCAATATCGAGATATATAATAGAAATTATTTTCACAGCAGACGTCAAATTCAGTGACAAATTTTTGCAGGAAAAATTTGCAACAAATTAGCAAATAACTACATTACCGGCGCTTACTGTTTACAAACTATTTTCTACGCCCTGATTCGCAAAGATTCATTATGATTAGATATCGAGATACTAGCTGCTGTATAGAATAATTAATTAATTGAATTATTTAACTAAATTAATTGAATTATTTAATTAAATAAATTGAATAATAGTAGTAATAATACAACAATTAACTTTTTACTTTGAATCTCTCTGAGTGCACTGTCTCGATATCTAAGAATAACGAATCAGGGCGTAGAAAATAGTTTGTAAAAAGTAAGCGCGGTTAATGTACTTATTTGCTTATTTTTTGCAAATTTTTCCTGCAAAAATTGGTAACTAAATTCGACGTCTGCTGTTTACAATAATTTCTATTGTATATCTCGATATTGAAACGACGAGCGTTTTTAAATTTCTGCAAAAATCTTCAGATTTTGTTATTTGCAATAAGAAATTTATGCGAATAATAGTAGTGTTCTGTGAAGCGAGAATAGGCTGTATAATACTTACCTTATTCATACAATTCTACGTAATGCACTATTTCCTTATGTGTTCTACATGTTACAACACAACAATATGTGTAAGGGACCTTTCACATATGATGTCACGCTTTATTTCAAGCTTTTTTACCTGCCACCCCCCCGTGTTCCGCTCAGTCACGAAGGACGGAGACTCCACCTATAATATTACGTCACGTTCTTTCGACCGCCCCGCTTCCTATTTTTTAAAACAATTATAAAATACTTTTCGGAATCTTCTCAAATATGACAATCAAACGTTACGTGAACATAATAAAAAATATAAACCTGATTATTAACACTTCTTTATTCTTCTCAAAGAACATATCAAACAGCTGGGATATATATGGACTTAATATTTTTCAGGTTGTCAATTAAAAACAAGAAAACTCTTCGTGACATCACGCACAGAATGATTCGTCCCCCCATATGTCACGATTTGTCACGCTTGACAAGACCCCCCCCCCCCTTCCCCTCGGCGCGTGACATTATAAGTGAACGCTCCCTAAATAAATCAATAAATAATACATTTTTTAACTTGAAAAATTATTATCAATTATTATCAGCGAGTTCACGGCGGCATCCTTCTATCACTTTTTACAGTTTTTCTATTCCAAAGCCAAGTAAGACATGTCAAGGAACAATTGCAATATAAAGAACACAAATCGCATTTTTATTCCAATTTAAAATTCCCACCAAGAGCAGCAGCTTTACCACAAGTACACATGCTTGGTAGTACGATCAAGTAACGTTGATCGATCAGCGCTAAACAGTTGTCAGTAGCTTTGGTTTCCATTCTTATATTTTTCTTAACCACTTTACTCTCATTTTTTAGCTTTCACCCGATTTGTTTCAAAAAATTAGACAGCAAGCGCATATCCCACAACCATGGAACCCCTTTCGGTGACAGAGAAATATTCAGAGTGCATTTTTAAAAGCTCAAAACCGAATTATCATTTGACCGCTGGTAAGTTTTCAGTGTCTCATGGATTTCGCCATTTTTGTGCGCACCATTCCAACAGCCTTAAAGTCGCTACCCTGACTATAAATACATTATATATAGATATATATTTTTTAGCGAGCGGAAATGTATAGATGGATTAATAAAAGAGTATATTATAAGGCTAATTATTAATTTTTTAATATTATTGTTACTATTATTATCAGTAAAGTAATATTATTAATCAATGTTTGAAAATTGCAGCAATTACAGTTGTTTGTAAAATTAATTAATTACATTAGAAAAATATGAATACAATTCACACTGTTTTTTTTTAATACTCATGTTTCTTTTCAATTTTTTTTATATTAAATTACATGATTTCATGAATTTTTTGTATTACTATTCACAGATGCTCTTATTGTTACTGAAAACTTGGATCTTCCTTCTATATTTATAAAAAAAATCAAGTTTTTGATGATTTTTCCAATATTTACTATACATGACAATGCAAAGAGAGGCCTATCCGATCGGATTGCCGTATATTGGATGTATTTGAACTACGATACCCCCCGGATGCTAAAACGACAATTACCCCGTACATATGCATAGGGCTGATACGTACAAGCCGCGTCTCATAAAGTGACCTCCATATTGGTTACCATGACAGTGCAGAGACGCTTTTCTAACAACGATTCCAATCATTTCGCGTCATGATGTAGCACAGCGTTTCTCAAACTTACATACTTAAAAGTAGATAATTCGAATTTGGTTCATACATTTTTCAATTCTTGAAAATACATAGTTTTATATTTAATAGAAATGATAGATTTCAAATTCTTATCCCTTAAAAGACACTTGGAATTTACTGTGACCCCACTGGCTTTCCGATTTTTGTTCAATTGGCTGGGATTGTCTAGGTAGAATGCTTAGGGCTAAATGTATTTGATTTTTGAGATCTTTCAATAACGCGAAGCAAAAGGAAGTACTATGAGTGATTATAGGTCTAATTAAATTTGCTATTCGTGCGATATAATGCGCATACGTTAAAAATAGTAATGAAGACAGGCTTAACACTATTTATTTTTGCCATACATAATGCGAAGTTCGCGATTATTACATATGAAAGCACCATTTTGTAAGTATCTTTGAATTTTTAAAAGTATAAAATATAATGCGTCCCAGTGAGCACAACATTTTAGAACGTAATTGGAACGTCCTGAAAACGTTTCTTGGACGTACAAGTCAAAGGACGTTATTTGAACGTTTTAAAAACTGTCCTATGTCAGGCCAAATAATGTTCTAAAAAAGTTTTATGTTCGAAATACGCCTTTAAAACGTCTCTGGAACATTTTATGTATATGGAACGTTATATGGACTGACTTAGGACATTTTTAAGCTGTTCTAAAGATGTTCTTTAACGCTTGTGTCCACTGGGTCTCTTATACCTTTTTCTATTCAAATTTATTATTGCTTCCCTGGCGGACCGAAGGAACCGATAGGTGCCTCTACAAAGTACCCTTAAAGACACCACTGATTCTCCCTTCGGTTCCTTCTTAAAAAACTCAAAAAACAGCAAGATCAACTTCTAAATTGTTGTAAGTCAGATTCTATGTCAAAATTTCTATTAGAAACTCAAGGATTAATCACAATACTTTTTTTTGCAGCGTTAAGAATTTTAAAAAACTTGCATCGCAGCGTTGTTGTCTGAGGTTTCCACTGCGTGGCGCTGGCATCCAGACAAAATTCTTAAAGTTACCGAAGGATCGCTTATTAACTGCTACTAAAAGAAGATGCACTTGAAGCCGCCTTCGGCCCATGTAAATGACAGGTACAGTAAACTTCCACTCCTGTCCCCGCTCGCGCATGTCCCTGCGCAGCTAGTCCCTTATTTCCTCTATTGCAGTTCCTTCACCTCCCACCACGGTGCCTGTAGGGGCTCTACAGTCACGCCCGAAGAGCGGGAAGTTTGAATTGAGTTTTCTAATATTTCGTCATGGGAATACAGACAACTTTTTCGAGAAAATATTCGACAAGTAAAAGTAACTCATAAATGTCAGAATATAAATATTTCTTGAGTGTAGAATGCATTTTATCAGTCATGTTCCATTATTTTGTCCATTGACGACCTTTCAGTGTCCCGAAATACAATAAACTGTCTGAAATTTGAGGTGAGAGTACCGGATCTGATACATTTATCTTAAATTTTGGATATTTTATTTCGTGACACTGAAATGCCGTCAATTGACAAAAGAATAAAGCATGACTGAGAAAATACTGTCTACACTTGAGAAATATTACTATTCAGGCCTTTATGACCTACCTTTACATTTAGAAAATTCTTCAAAAAGTCGTTTGAAGTTGCAGTGCCATGTACCAATGAGCATGTAACCTTCTTGGTGTTTGACATTTCCACCTATTCTAGTATGATAAGTTACACATTCAGACATTTACAACTTGCTTACTTTTACTTTAAGAATATTTTATCCTGAAAAGTTCTCTGAACTCTTACGTCAAAAATATTATACCTATGTGTATGTCAAGAACTGTATTAACTTTCCTGACATTTTCACCTGTACGTCCATGACAGTCACGTTATGCTGGAATACTCAATATGTCGCGAAATATTTGAGTCAGTTTTTGATTCTGTTATATTAACTTTTAATTGGAAATTTGTACTATTTCAAGGAAATGAAAAATTAGTCATGTTAATCAATCCTATGCTAACGGACGGCGACTTTTTCAACTGCGTATGTGCTGAAAAGCATTATTATTTATGGTATATCTTTATGATTCACAAAAGACCCGTGCTTCTTGGCACATGTGCAGTTGGAAAAGTGGCTTACAGTGAGGGTATCGATACTTATCAATACAACGCCGAGGCAGCCAATCAACGTTGCTGGATACAAATATCCTGACGACTCGCGGTAGAGGTGGGAGCCCCTCCAGAGGGGGACATTCGTGAGCGTATACGTTTTACGGTGGGGAACATAAGGGGAAGTTTACTGTATTTTATTTTTAAAAGTATCTTAAGCGGAAAGAAAAATTATTGTGATTAATCCGTGAGTTTCTGATGCAAATTTTAACGTAGAATCCGAATTTCAACAATTTAAATTTTGATCTTGCTGTTTTTTGAGTTTTTAAAGAAGGAACCGAAGGGGGACTCAGTGGGGTTTTTAATGGTACTGTGTAAAGGCGCTTTTCGGTTCCTTCGGTCCGCCAAGGTTATTGCATAGAAAAATTACGATCAATTATTTATTTTTAAATTAAGCTAAAAGAAATTTCTTTAATTTAATGTTTGAAATGTTGGCGCACTATTCACGTATTTCAAGAATTTATTTGCTACATACGTGTCTGAAGAATAAATGTGTTTTCATGCAGAAATTAATCATTGTTGTTGCCATTTTGATAATTGCTCTTGTTTTTTTTTGCTCGTCACATTCTTTTTTCTCAAACAGAGGGGGAAGGGGGGCTCCTTGAAGTATATCCACCCTACCTATTTCACCTGGGATTGGCGCAGCTGTTACGAAGGATGGCTCTCCAAAAGGAGCTAAGGCATATTTTGGCAGCTTTACAGGAGAGCGAAAAAACATTCTGTAAAATCGAAATGACGATTTTAAGATAAAACAAGAGTACAGTCCTTAGCTGTATTATTCGTGATTTAAAGTCTAAAAAGTTTGATCCGAAAAAGTTATCCAGTTTAGAGTTAATATATGTGAAATTTGAAAATCTGAAACATACAGTACCCTACAATTAGAACGGGAACGGCTGCGGATTGAGATAAGCATTTAATTTTTTGTTTTAAAAAGTATAAAAACAGCCTCCCGTGATGTTTCAAGATATGGAGACTCTGTACGAGAATAAAAAAATGTTGATCCAAGAAAGTTGTTCAGTTCGGAAAAAAATGAAATTTTTGTGTGATGATATTGCGGTGTAACAAACTGCTTATCACTTTTTTGGTTTTGAAAATAATTAAATGGGATTATTTGTATATTAGATTAGACACTACCTGAATTAAACTATTTTGTCGAATAAAAACTAAACTAGTTACATTACAAAAACATCGTAAAAAAAGATAAAATTAAAAACGCTTAAAAAGAGAAGTACTACTTGTAAGACGTCCGAAAATAAAATAATTGAAATAATACCCCAGTCGGCACACAATTTCAGAACGTAATTGGAACGTCCTAAAAACGTGTTTTGGGATTTTTGGGGTTTTTGGCGGGCTCTTTATCGTTTGGGCCTTTTCTCACGGATCCGTTTTTTTAACGTACAAGTCAAAAGACGTTATTTGAACGATTTTAAAACTCTCCTAAGTCAGACCAAATAATGTTCTATAAACGTTTTATGTTCGAATTACGTCTTTAAAACGTCTCTGGAACACTTTATGTTTATGGAACGTTATATGGACTGACTTAGGACATCTTTAAGCCGTTCTAAAGATGTTTTTAACGCTTGTGCCCACTGGGACGCTCAAGGGGGGTTCAGTACAGTAAAAGAAAAAATCAAATATAAAACAGAATAGAATTTTATTTCTTCATGTACATACTTCTTAGACTTTTACATATAATTCGTAGTCACCAAAAATCACACGTTTAGCTCATTCATGAAATTTCCCGCTTATTATTTTTACAATCATTTATCCTGAAATTTCTTAATATTGCCTCTTAATACAAAAGTCAACGACAACTTTCAGACTAGTGTATCATATTACTCTTACAAAAGTTTGTGCTCAAACAAACATTGAAATAAAGTAACGTTTCGTAATTTTACTAATTCCCTTATCAGACTAAAATTAAAAATAATAAAATTATTTTAGGGATGAATAAAACCCCAAAATAACTTTATAAACATTATTATTAGCTCTTTTATGCAATTCTCCGCTTATTTTTTATACAATAATTTATTCTGAAATTGCTTAATATTGTCACTTAATACAAAAGTCAACGACAACTTCCAGACTAGTGTTTTATTATATCTCTGTTGCAAAAGTTTCTACCAGATAAACATCGTAATAAAGTAACGTTTCGTGATTTCACTATTTCCCTTATCAGTTTAAAATTAACAATAATAAAATTATTTTAGGAATTAAAAAAAACCCAAAAAATAACATAATAAAAATTATTAGTATATCACAAATATAATTAATTCTAGGTTTTATTCATTCTTTAAATAATTTCTTTATTTTTAATTTTAACATGATAAGGGAATTAGTATAATTCTTAAACGTGAATTTATTACAATGCTTATTTTGAGTAGCAAGTTTTGTAGCTGTAATAAAATGATACACTAGCCCGGAAGTTGCCGTTGACTGTTGTCTTTATTTAAGTATATAAAACATGGCCAGACGTCAATTTAACACTTGCACCTCGATTTTGTGACATTTTTCTGTGACTATAACTTGGAATACTCTAGAAAGTATAAAATGAGCAACCGACTATTAATTGCGTTATGTTATAAGGAAAAAGTATTCATGAAACTATCACTCTATTTATATTATTTGCAACTATTGTGATAATTAAAAAAGTATTTAAATCATAATTAATTAACATAATTTGACTTGACCTGGAAAATTGAAAAAAAATTACCTAAGGAACCTGAAATGGCCTGGAATTTCAAATGTATTAATATTACTGCAAACGTCTGTTTTTTGCTGGCTGTTGGTCTGTTGGTATAGAATATACATGGGCAAATCCTGTATGGGTACTAACTGTTCCATCCATGTTTAGTGCTTCCATTAAACCTTTCTTTTGTAAGTTGTTTACTTTCTTTTTTAAATTTCTTCAGCAGACTGAAAAACGCGTTCAGCATCCTTGAGCAATCTGTCAAACACGATGGAGTCCGATGGTTTGTCTTTCGCGATGCCAGCCGTTATAGTATTCATTAATTCTAAAGTTGCTTTCAGTCTAGCAGCTTTATTCACGCCCTTCCCTACGTGAACAGACTGATACTGTACTGCAGCTGATGAAACTCTATCTCGTCTGTCATCACCATCAGCGTACGGCAAATTCCATATGTCGTTTCCCGTTTTTCCAGATTTTTAATTTTTAGTAGATTTTGATTCCAGCTGTGGTCCACATGCCAAATGCATAATAAATGATCTCCAGGTTGACCCATGACTTTCGACCATGCATTAATATATGCTAGGGCATCATCAGTCATGAAAGCATCCGTAAATATTGGCTCAGTCTTCTTTTTTATAGCTTCAAAAAACTCTGTCATGGCTGTTTCGTCTCTTCGAACTATAATAATTTTTGAAAAATTCAAAAAAACTTGGAGATATTTCAAATTGAAAAATTTGTTCCTTTTTTTGACATTCATAACATTGTCGATTTTAATGTTTTCAAGGGGTTTTTAAGTCATTCTTAATAAGAAGCAGTTTTGAAGAAATATTTTTCTAACAAAAAATTAATAGTAAGAGTATATTTTTTGTCTATTTCGAAATTTCGGATTTTTTTGTACCTTTTCCTGATTCGTCAACAGTTACAATGTTTGTAAGCTGAAAATCGTACTGCGTTGTTCCGTGTGTGATATCAATACATATTTTTTCCATGGCAAATTTGGTCAATTCTTGCTGTTGAATCTGTCATCAGGACCAACATAAAATCTCCATCCTTCAGATTACTATCAGGATCGTGGTGGTCTTGCTGTTTATATAATAATACTGGACTCGTAGTTCCTTTTTCATTCTTTTGGTTCTAAAAGAATTTCAAAAATAATTTTAATTTTGAAAAAATGTTCAACATCATATAGATTTTTCAAGATTCTGCAGTGTGTCCATGTAATTCCACGTCTAGACTTCGCGCCAAACGTATAAATGACGACAATACTTTTATGAATGGTAGGAAATCCCGCATTTAAAAGTCAACCTAAAACTCAATTAAAATTTCAGAGCAATTACGAGGATTTAGATCTATTAATCACCAGGACTGAATATCGCAAATGCTCTTCTTACAGTTCTGTTACAAAGGGCACTTAGTCACGAACTAGTTTAGAAATTCATAAAAATTATTAGTTCAGACAATGTGGGTGGAGATAGATATATAATAGGGGCTAATACATATAGATAAAATAATAGATCATTAAAAGGGTAGGCGTCAGTGGAAACATATAGAGCTAAATAGAAACATAAAAGCGGGCCTGCCCCGTTGATCTCCAAAACTTTCGATTTTAAATATTCAGAACTTGAAATGTTTGGGTTTTAAGATCTGATGTTTTACAGAAAGACATTTTTGAAGATAATATAAAAATTGGTCTAGCCCCCCCCCCCATTTTTCGTTTCACTGTGCTCCGTTTTTTCGCAATCATATTTTTTGTTAATTGTTTTTTGCATTGTTTGTTTGTTCACAAATTGTATCACTATAATGTCGAGATTTTAAACATATTGCAAACGTGAATACAGTAAATATGAAGATATCGTTTTTGCTGCAGCGGAATTCAATTGATAAATATCAATACAAACAAACAAAATAAAATACTGTTACATTCTTTTATTATTCTATTAAAGATCAAATTGATACGTTTAGATTTATTGGAAATTATCTAATTACATATGTAGAAATTCACTGTTTAAAATATCTCTATTTAAATTTAATGATAGTTATATATTTAAAAATTGAAATTAATAATAGCTATATTCAGTCATACTTGTTTATTATATATTTTTTCAACAATTGAAGACAGTAAGACTTACAAAAAATTACACATGTATATTTATATTCACAGTCGAAGAAAGGATTGATTTGATTTTTATCAAATCTGATTAAAAATAAACAAGGTCAGTAACGTTCTGGACACTATGGGATATTTAGCTTACATCTCTCAGAATTACGGTGACACCACGAGGAAACACATCAGAAATTGGATAAATACCAATAGAAGATTGCTTATACTTAAGGAACAACGTACGTTCTCAATAAAATGTAGAAACAGTGCCTTAGTTCCGGCACACATACGAGATTGTATGAACAAATTTTATTTACATAATTTAAATCATAATTTAATTTCTAAGTTACACAAAGCAACAGTAAATTTCCAAAACATATGTTTAAAAATAGAGATTGAAAACACAGTTAAAGAGATAAAAAAGTGGGTAGTTTCTAAAATTATCTAAAACATCGAATACAAATATTCATAAATGATGGATAGACAATAAAGTTTTTTGAATCACAACGATTAAGTTTAAATAATCTCAAATATAAAAAGAGACAGGTATGTATCAATAAGTTTAATTTATTAAAAAACAGGTTTCTAGATAAAAAAAGTTAACACAGAGAATTCAAATTAAAAAAATATTTCATATGTTGAAATCTCTGATGAGGTAGCTGAAACCTTAGCACTGGGAGAAAAAATTTGGTGTTCCTTTTAATGTTAATTAATTACTGATTAATAATATGGTTGCCAATATAGAAAATTGTATTTTTTATAAATGCGGATAAGGGTAACATAAAGGTAGCAGCCAATAGAGACAAATACAAGAAACTAAAAAATATGCTTAACAATGATTTTTTGTATAAAAATATTAAAACTAGTCTCGTTCCAACAATAGGAGGAAAATGTAACGATATAGTTACTAGATGGGAGAAAAAAAGATTAATTAATGAACAAACTTTATATAAATTAAAAACGCACAATAATACTGTAGCTAAAGCTTATGCTCTACCAAAAGTACATAAGCCTAATTTAAAATGGACGTTAATTGTATTCACAATTTATTCTCCTACATACAACCTTTCCAAATGTATTTCTTATGTTTCAAAACCGATTTCAGGAAACACTGAATCTTTTGTTAAAAATAGCTGGAATTTAAAAGATAATTTTAAAAAGATTACAGTTCCTCCAACGCATTCAATGATTTCATTGGATGTTGCAATGCTTGACAACATACCATTAGTTCTTGCATATGATTGCGTTGAAGAGAAATTAATACAAAATCACAATTCAAAAAAAATAACAAAAAAATGAATTTCTAGTCGCAACTAGAATCGTTTTTAATAACATACTTTTCTCGTTTAATGGCAAATATTATAAACAATTAAATGGTTGTCCTATGGGCTTATCGCTATCACCTATAATTTCGAATCTGGTTTTAGAAGATGTAGAAAAAAGAGCTTCAAACAAATGGAATTTCACACCAATTTTATATAAAAATACGTGGATGATATTTTAGCTATTGTTCCTACAGAAACAATTGATGATTTCATTAATACTTTTAATAGCATTGAAAAATCCATACAGTTTGCATGTGAACTAGAACAAAATAATTCAATAATTTATCTTGATTTAAAAGTTATAAAAACACCAAAAGGTGAGTTGATTACTAATTGGTTTAAAAAAGATTCATGGTCTGGCAGATATCTTAATTTTGATTCCTATCATTTGTATTGTCAAAAGGTTGCTCTAATAAAAAGTTTAACAGATAGATACGTAAAGTTAAGTCATATAAAATTTAGAAAAGAAAATTTGGACCAAAAATATCACATTAATTCAAAATAATTATCCGCTTCCTTTGATAAATAGTATTATTAAAGAAAGAATTCATGAAATCTATAATGATTCTAGTAGGAAAAATAACTCGATTGACACATATAATAAATTAGATTCAAAAGTTACGCTACTTTATAATAAATATCGTAATATTTCTATTAATTTACAGACAGAAATTATTATGAATGTTAATAAAATATATCAAAGTATCATAAAATTAGTTTAAATTAAAAATCCAGTGCTTTAAGGCGCTTTCCTCATTTGCGGTTCCTTTAAATTACAACTTTAGTTTGTACTAATGAATTTACCGCCTCAATGTACGTCCTATTTCTACTTTGTCATATGTTCGTCGTCTGTCCATAACTATTATAAAGTTGTTTTTCTTTTCCAGAAGGATATAATCTTATAAATGAAAAACCTCTTAAATTTTGAGGTTTTTGTCTCCTTGTATATTTTAAAAACCATTATTTTTTCACTTGTTACCAAAATTGAAGTTTTAACTGGGTTTTATTTTTAATAATTGACTTGATAACATTGACATGTTTTACTCCAATTTTGAAGTTTTTTTCGCTTTTTTCGTTTTCACTTCCAACAAAATACAGATAATTTTATCTCTTTTACTTCACATTAGTTAATTATAATGTAAAAGAAGCTGTTGGTATTTATACAAATTTTAGATTTATTGAAAAAGGCACGCAGTGATACCGAAACGTCGGAAGGTTGAATAAACGAACTTTTTCAGTAATTCTCGTTTATTATATATTTTTTCAACAACTGAAGACCGTGAGACCTACAAAAAATTACACATGCAGTTATACTAAACCAAGTCAACTTTTTGAAAATTTTGAACTATTATTCTTTCATTAAAAGTGAGAATTATATCACGCCATGTCATTTTTAGCATTTCTATAAGTAAAAAAATTCCTACTTCGTAGAGCATATTTTATATGGATAGCCTATTTTTAATTTGCAAAATAAGCATTTTCAAAATTATACTTAACTTTAAAAATAACCATGGAAATATTACTCAAAAGTCAATAATTTGCAAATAACTTACTTAATTCGAGGTATGCAATAAAACAGAATTATAGATTATTTTGTGTATACTTACGAGGGTGGTTCAAATATGATCGAGACAAACGCTGTAGATGGCGCGTATGTATGTTTTGAAGCTCGTGGCTTGAGTATGTAATAGCTGGGTCCTTTACGAACAGTGTGGCATAGTTTTCGTCGGGAGCGCATGTTTTACGCGCGTGTTACGACCATGAGGAACGTCAAGTGGCGACCGCCGTTGCGCAACGTATTGTCATTCGTTTTTTAGTGCGGGAAGACGTTAAAAACACGGAAAATTTTCTGCGTTTGCGAAATCAGTTCGGTAGTGAGTTCCTGAGTAGGGCTGCCGTGTTTAAATAAGCAAAGCAATTAAGGATGGCTGCGAAACCGCCGAGAATGAGCCGCATGATCGTCGACCGCGAACCAGCATGACACCAGGCATTCGCCGTGCAGAACAAATGATTTTGGAGGACCGTAGGATGAATGTTCGAGAAATTTCGACTGAACTCGGCTGCATACTACTCTAACCTTCTGAAAACACACGCGAAACCCGCTTATCGCTCGAAACGGAGGAGCATTCCAGCACGAAGTGCGATTCTTCTCCAGGATAACGCGCGCCCTCATACCGCGCGTCTCACGGTCGATACAATATCGGAATTGGGGTGGGAGGTACTGAAACACCCCCCCCCCCCTTCAGTCCAGATTTATTACCCTGCGACTACCACAAGTCTGGACCACTGAAAGAAGCCCTCTGAGGTCAAAGATTCAACACCGATGACGAGGTAGAGGAGTTCGTGCGCACATGGCTGTCCGAGTTGTCCAAGGAATTCTTCGATATCGGTATCAAAAAACTTCCTCAAAGGTGGGGAAAATGCGTAACTTGTGAGGGGAAATACCTAGAAAAACTAAATTTTTGTAAATTTTTTCGATAGTAAATAAACGTGTCAGAGTATTTGTCTCGATCATATTTGAACCACCCTCGTACTTTGAATCAGAAGATTTTTTAAAACTTTCTTTTGAATAATGTCCTCATGCCAGCTTAAATTGTATATTCTATTATATGTTTTTTGACAGAGTGAACACTTATGTGGGTAATTTGAAATAGGAGATTTTTTCTGGCGAATCATTTCCTCATGCCTGCTTAAATTATATTTTTGACTGAATGTTGTTTCACTGAGTAAACACTTATAAGCTTTGTGTGGAGTTTCACATTTTTCACTATGAACTTCATGGAAATGTCGACGTAAAGTTTTTTGCTGAAAAAAGTTTTTCACAATAATCTCAACCTTCCATCTTGACCAGTGGTGTCAGAACGCGGGTATCTCTGGCATGATCAGTACGCTGGGGCGGTACCTATTTCAGTAGCCAATGGGAACTGGACGATAACTTTGAAATTGCGGATATAAGCACTTTATTATTTTTCAGCAGAATTCAAATTCAAATTAATTTGTACCTGCATCAATTTGATTTTCTCGGAGATCTAAAATTTTACAACAGGTCAGAAATGATTATTACGCTAAAATAATAAAAAAAAAAACACACACACACAAAAAGTACGCCAAGTATTTAAGAATAAACAATGACTTGATTTATTTGTTATTCTTACCGTCAACCAATTTTCTCTGATGCTTCTATTATTTTCGTCTTTCAGACTTTTAGTACTTTCAACAGAAACCGACATAGCGATAAAAAGTATTGAGCACAATTATAAATAATAATTAATATATTAAATTTGGATTGCAATCAAGAAAAAAATCTCCGGCGGATAATTTTACAGCTAAAATATGTGGTGTGTTGTCTGCTAAAACAAAAAACAATCTACTTGCCGTACTGCATTTACAATATTCAAATTATCGTTAAATACTTATGATTAATAAAATGCTCTTGCATGTCGGTTTTATAAAATATTTTTCTTTTATCAAGCAACATCATTTTATTTTCATTATTCTAATTCTGCTGAAAAATAATAAGTGCAATTTTTCGCATTTAAAAGTTCCATCCAACTTCCCATTGGCTACTAAAATTGGTCACGCCCCCAGCGTACCGCGCATGTCAGAGCTATCTGCGTTCTGACACCACTGATCTTGACAGTATTTGTTTATCGCGCCAACTACAGTAATGACGCTTAGCGGCGTCGGCCTTTAATGCGAAAGGCCAAAGGTTTCGGGGGGGGGGGGGGGGGGGGGGGGGGGGGGGGGGGGTTAACCCCCTAATGACCTCCCCTGGATCCGCCACTGTAAAGAATATTTATAATTAGCATGAATCAATAATGACAAACATAAGGAAAAAAGCAATTATTTTCTTTCTAAATTAAGGTCTTACCCGTGCGAATGGCATCAAACTTTAAATCTAGAAATTTGAAATTGCGGCCAACTGGCTCTTTTTGGCTTCGTGCATGATCGGGTACGACCGGCATCTTTCGGCTCATAACGATGGGGGAAGGTTCTAAAGAGGAAATGAGCAATTTAAATGGCTGTACGATGATCCGCTTGTCCGAGGTGCGACCATGGGGAATAGACACAAGGAGACGTTTCAGGCGACACACGCCTGAACTTCCCGTGCGTCGCGCTAGTATGAACATTTGTACAAATCACGTGGTACAAATATAGCCACCCACGAGACAATCGTAACAATACATTAATATAACCTCAAATCAATAAGCATCAAATATTATTTATGAAATTATTGAGCCATGTAATAAATAATGATTAATTTAAAGTCATAACTTTCTGCGCAAGTGTAAATGTGGTCATGGATTTTTTGAAATTCGTACGAAACTTAAGAAAGGTAAGTAAGGGTAACATGTACAGGAAAATAATTTTGGTGATTGAACTCGTTCTTCTATGATAAATTATTTTCATAGGTCTTTTAGTATTCTACTTGTCATTTCGATATTGCACTTTCACTTTATAAATTTTATATTTAATTTATAGAATATATTTCATAGAGTATTTAATTGCACATGAATTGAGGTTATATTATTCTTTTCACGTGGAGGGCCATATTTGTACATATTTTCATACTAGCACCACGCACGGGAAGTTCAGACGCGTGTACTTCGCAAAAAAACCTGCTATTTTTTTGTCAAGTCAATGTAGAGGACTTTGGTCTCCTTGTGTCCATTCTCCGTGGGTGCGACAATGTCCAAGGCTGTAGTGTCCGGGGTTCGACTGTACTCAATTTGATATTTTCAATTCAACCATCAGCTAACTTCGCCTTGTTATAGGCTGAGAGGAAAACAATGGATCAAATGCGATGGAACAAAACTTTATTTCTGTAATATCTTTGTAATTAATAATAATTATTATCATTTTATTATTTCATTAAATAGTAATTAAAAAATAGGAACTATTTTTCAAATACACTCATATAGAAAAAATTAACTTTTACGAAGATATTAGCAAAATAGGGGAAAAATTAATTGAATCCCATGTATTTGGTCCCTTTAAGGTCTAAGTCCTATCAACATTGAACTACACAAGCACACAATCTTCAATTATATTAGCAGTCCCACCTTTGTCCCACACGCCAACTCCCACCACTCGTAACGGACCAATCACATGCAACCGCATAAGTTACAAATATGAGTTCGTCGCAATTGTTATTTAGTCATTGCTGTACTTCGAATTATAGAGGTTATCATCACGGCGGGGCATACAATTTTCTTCGAATTATCGAGAAATTCGAATTATCGAGAACTATTAACATGGGAAACATTAGGTTTCAGCCGGGGCTAAAAAAAAGTTCGAATTATCGAGGTTTCACTATATGTGGATTGTTACTTGGCTTAACACTCGAGAGCACTCAAATAAGCTGGAGAAATTAAAAAAGTTTCCTCCCTTATTTTTATAATAATTAGGTAAATTTAACAAAAAACTCAGAAAAGTAATTAGGATTATAACTGACTCGTAATAATAAAAAATTGATCTAGAGCAGAAATGATATTAAAATAATCTCCACATAGTTTACCAAACCCAATCAACAGTAGTATCCTAAATTGCGCAATATTCTATTAATTAAATTAAATTGATTTGAACAGTGAACATAAACCAACAAAAAGTCTGGAATGTAAATAATTTTTGAAGCAATTCTCAGTGTGATTACTGGACGGAAAACAGGAAATAACAGTGACTTTATTTAAGTGAAAGGATTGTTATAACTTAGAATCTTAGGGCTCTTTCACACGATTGCAGATCCGCAAGTTGCGGAAATGCGCAAGTCATCAGTTGTGAAAATCACATGGACAAAGGATACAAGGGACTAGACATGCCATTGCGGGGGTGACGCAATAAGGGGGGAGGTCCGCTACCTTTTGATGTCCCGCGACAAACATGGCAGCGCCCACATGTTTATATTTTCATGCACAGTTTGTCGGCAAAAATGGTCGTGCTAATAATCAAATGTCACATCGTAATATGGCGGCTCTCTCCACTCATGGAATTCTCCTCCCTCCCGTGGATTCAACCCCGCTCGCCAAGTTAGGATGGCATGCCTAGTCCCTTGTCTCCTATGTCCATGGAAAATCTAGATTTGTCCGTCAGCGGAAAAATCTCCAAATAGCGGTCATTTGAATGTTGGATTTTATTTTAATAGAAAATTTAATGTTTTTTAAAATGATAAGCAAATTATGCAACTAAAGATAATTATAGAAGAATAACGGCGATTAATTAAATACATTTATCGATGTTTGGATGAAAAGAAACAAGCACATGCCAAATCAGCTGATTTGTCCATCTGACCTCGTGTTCATCAGTTTAGGTGTTTACTATTTTGTATCGCTTTTTCAAGAAAATTTTTTTTGTGCACAGGATGTAAGTGTTTTTGATATTTTTATCATAATAATATTATGCCTTAGCAAATAATAGCCTGTATACGTCTTACGGCAAGCATTTACAAAAGAGTAGTCGACATAACCTCTAAGGTACATATAATGTGCTGGCTACGCTTTCGTAAATACATCCCATAAAACTTATAGACTATTCTTTGCAAATACATAATATCATTATGTTACGAATGTCAAAAACACTTACTTCCTGTGCACTAAAAATATTATTTTGTTGAAAAAACTTATCAGAAGTAGACAATGTCAGAATATAAAAGGAAGCGTGTAAACTTCAGCATAACTATTTTTCATTAAAGTATTTAATTATTCCACAATTTTATTTCAAATTAGAAGTATATTAGCAATTAAATAATGATTCCATTCAAAATTATTCAATTTATAAAATTGGATTATAACTTCAAAGCCTTTGAAATTAAACGGTTTTAAATGAGAGAAATTTGAAATAAAAACAATTAAAATTACACTGTAACTATTTTCTTTTAGAAGCGAAAAATTAAATAATTACACAGCCAAACAAAAAAAAGTGTCCGGATCTGGTAACAAGATACATTTATTCCTATGGATTTTGGGGCGCTGAATTCAAATTCGGTATAAAAAATCACCCATCACGTCATGGTTGAGCCATAACCTCAAAAAATGCCAAAAAATCATGCACTGAGGCAAATAAATTTCAAAATAATGCCAGTGATGCAAATTTTCACTTCAAAAACATGTCAACAACTGTGAAGGCTCAATTCTTGCCTGATATCAACTTATTTAACATAACTTTACCCAACAGAACCTGACCTCGCCTAACCTGAATTAACAGAAATTTATTGAACTACACGTAAAGCTCTGGAAGCATATTTTCCCAGTAGCAAATGTGTGCTACATCGAATGGGTCAACTCGAGCCTAACCTAGAAATAAATCTAACCTAGCCTACCCTAACCTAACCTCACGAAACACAATTAAACTGATTGTGTTGTCCCGTTGTGTTTGCGGTACCGTTTCATTCAGCTTCGGCTTAACCTATATAGACGTTTAACCTATCCTAACCTAACGAAACCTGACGTAACCTAACCGATTACGCTGGCAATCCTGTTCTTGCGTACATTCATATTTTGACATTAATAGCAGTAAATGTCTGGATTCATTTGCATGTTCAAGTTACAGTTCTACATTTTAATTAATACAAACATTGTCAGGTTAATTGAAATGGGGTCAATTCTACTTGTAGTTCTAAGTTCCTTCAAATGAGTAATGTGCGTATAAATTTTTAACCACCTGTAGTACAATGAAATGAATTTTATTGTGTTACATCGGGAACACTTAAGTTAAGTTGTGTTGCGTTAAGCAAAATTTCGTTAGGTTCTGTTAAGTGAGATTCATTTGTAGGTTAAGATCGAGTTAACCTATTAAATATAGCACACACTTAAGACTGAGAAACGTACACGTACATAGCTACACGTGTAATTGCATTTAATTCGGCTAGGTTAGGTTAGGTCAGGTTTTGTTAGGTTAGTATAGGTTAAACCTCCATGTAGCTTAAGCCGAAGCTGAATGAAACGGTACGGCAAACACAACAGGACAACACAATGAGTTTAATTGTGTTACGTGAAGTTAAGTTAGGTTAGGTAAGGTTAGGTCAGGTTTTTTTAGGTTAGGATAGGTTTGACCTCTTTGCAGGTTAAGCCCAAGCTGATTCAAACGGTACCGCAAACGCAACGCGACAACACAATAAGTTTCATTGTGTTTCGTGAGGTTAGGTTAGGCTAGGCTAGATTTATTTCTAGGTTATGCTCGAGTTGACCCATTCGATGTAGCACACATTTGCTACTGGGAAAATATGCTTCTAGAGCTTTACGTGTAGTTCAATAAATTTCTGTTAATTCAGGTTAGGTGAGGTCAGGTTTTGTTGGGCATTATTTTGAAATTTATTTGCCTCAGTGCATGATTTTTCGTCATTTTTAGAGGTTATGGCTCAACCATGACGTGATGGGTGATTTTTGATACCGAATTTGAATTCAGCGCCCCAAAATCCATAGGAATACGTGTGTCTTGTTACCAGATCCGCACACTTTTTTGTGTGTCTGTGTTATTATTAAATGAAACTAGTTTATAAATTAAAAACTCAAAGTCTCAATATTTGTAAAATTTCTAATATTCTTAGAGTATAACCTGTCGATTCAAATCATTTAATTTAAATTTTTTCAATGAAATCACTAATGTCTCTGCAATATATCTTTTGGCAGCTTTAGGATATAAATTATTTAAAGCTGCAATGGGCAAATTATTCAATTTCAAAAATCGTAGATGAATTGGAATAAATGTAAAGTCTTCGAAATCAAAAATTTTGTATAATGAGAGGTATTTTAAATTGGAAGCTTAAATTGTATTTTTTGAAAATTTTTTCAGAGTTGATAAATTAAAATTTGAAGCCTACTATTTGTTAAATTTTGAATATGCCTCAAGTATGACCTGATAAATTCAAATTATTTCATTTTAAACGTTTTGAATTGAAAATTGAAATGCAGAATTCTTAATATTTTTATTTGAGGATTATCTAATTTTGGAGGCCATTAATTTAAGCCTAATCACGTTAGAAGGCTTACAGTTCTGTATGTTACGATATTGAATCCTTAAATTCAAAATCAATTTAAATTTCAATGTTATGCTTTTTAATTTTAGTAGACACCCTGATTTTTTAATTTTACGTAAAAAATTTAATTAAGGAAATACCCCGTGCGCCAAGGTGAACAATCCATCGAGAGGGAAAAATGTGTTAAATAAAATCTGCTGTTTGCATGAAGAAACTCATAATCTTCGTTTTGAAGCAAGGCAGCTTTTTTTGCTGAAAGATCTAGACGATTCTTGAAGCTTCTAGAAAGTTCGGGCTTGGATTACCATTTTAATTGAATCGAGGATTCTTCAGAGTTCTCGAAGTTTCTAGAAGGATCTAGGCGATTCTCGAAGCTTCTAGAAAGTTCAGCCTAATAGTACCATATATGTAATACACGTATATATTGCTAAATCACCTTGCACTTAACGCCTTGGGGAGGGGCTGGGAGGTTTCTGGAGGGTTCCAGAAATTTTGGCATCATATATGTAATACTCGTATATATTGCTAAATTCCTATACTTTGCAATAAATTATTTAAAATAGAGTGAAGACGTACATTTCTGTCTCACACAGAACTTTTGCAGCATAGAGTATGCGCCGGAAAATAGTACAGAACTCTACACAGTTGACCAAAGTGAGCTAGGCGATCCTCTAGGCTTCAAGAAACATCGGCCTTAGCTTATCATATGTGTAATTCTCCTATCTATTGCTAACTACCTATACTTTGCAATAAATTGTAAAAAAAGAATGCAGACATATATTTCTGTCTTACATACAGTACGGTCTCAGTATTGCGCCAGAAGGTGAATGAATGCGAAATTTGAAAATCAACCCATCGTTGAGGAAAGTTGACGACACATCGCTCCCATAAAATCCCATCGTTGAAGTTTGTCGGAGGTGTACTTATAGCAATGCGAAAAGCGCGTGAGCATTTAAATCTCTTATCCATAAGTTAAAGCCAATTACAGTATACAGAGCTGCGCACTTCTACTGCATGAACAGTATAGACTTGTAAATGTTCAATAAGTGTACATGACTTATATGTTTGCTGAATACAGTTCGGAAGTGCATAAAGGTGCTGAATGAATATATATGATACTTATGAATGGGGAGTACAATTATAAATGTCCAGTAGGTTTCTATGTCACGTATGGATGCGCAGTATAGTTTGGCAGGACCCAAAACTGCGCAATGGACATCTATAGTACATATGGACGCTCTGTAGTATGTCACTGTATCTAGAGCTGCGTGGTGTAAATATATGTTACCTATGGCTGTACAAGACACTAGTTCGGCAGCGAGACGAAGTGTTACTGTTTTTAAGAATTTTGTAATACGGTTCTGTTCCAAACTAAATGCAGGTAAAGCAGTGACCAGTCATTTACGGCTAGAGGATAATGGTTCATATCTGCGCTAAGATGATAATTCATATCTGTGCTAAGATAATGGTTCATATCTGTGCTAAGATACCACAGTCGATAAGTAGTCATCGCTAACAGATGGCATCACTATAAAGTCACTATAAAGTCAACATATAAGTCATATACGCCTATTGAACATGTATAAGTCTAATGTTCATCCAGTAGAAGTATGCAGCTCTGTGTACTGTAATTGGCTTTAACTTATAGATAAGAGATTTAATATTTCGCGCGCTTTCCGCATTGTTATAAGTACACCTCTGACAAACATCAACGATGGGATTTTATGGGAGCGATGTGTCTTAAACTTTCCACAACGATGGGTTGATTTTCAAATTTCGCATTCAGCATTGTTAAAAATTACGCTCATCAGCAAACTTCAGTGATGACATTTTACTTCAAAAACAACGCTGGATATGAAAGACACCGATGGGTTGCAATTAAGTTTCAGCGCTGGAGACACAGACATCTTTGGCATACATTTTCAAACTTCGCGCGCGATCTCGTTTCCATTAACACTAGATAAATTAGCATTTTACCTATATTGGGTCGATGTTTCTAGAAGCTTTGAGAATCCCCTAGCTCACTTTGGCCAAATATCTTTCTAGAAATTTCGAGAACTCTGTGAAATCCAAGTAAAACTTGGGTATCGCGGTCTGTATTGCAGAGTATCAGCTCCTCCTTCTTGCTTCAATCTACACTAGGTAAATAAGCATTTCACCTATAGGTACTATTCATATAAATGTCATACTCCTATATTGCTAAACTCCTGAGAGTTTTCTGGCAAAAATAGAGATTTTTGACAAAAAATGATGTGCAGACGTATATGTCTCGTCCACTCGGCACAGATTAAATTGACAGCATTGCGCGTGCACTGACAACCGTGGAGGATTCGAAACGGTGAAATAGACTTGTATGCAGATTAGATATATAAAGTATACGTAGTTTAGTACTCCTTTCTGGCGCAATACTGAGACCGTACTGTGTGTGAGACAGAAATATATGTCTGTACTCTCTTTTTTTGACAATTTACTGCAAAGTATAGGCAGTTAGCAATATATAGGAGAATTACACGTATGGTAATCTAAGGCTGATGTTTCTTGCAGCCTAGAGGATAGCCTAGCTAACTTTGGTCAACTGTGTATATTCCAGTACTATTTTCCGGCACATGCGCTATGCTGCAAAAGTTCTGTGTGAGACAGAAATGTACTTCTTCACTCTATTTTAAATAATTTTTAGCAAAAAATAGGCATTCAAAAATATATACGAGTATTAAATACAGTAGGCCGCAAAAGTATTCGTACACTAGACAAATAAATATTCGATCTTATAATATTCTTACTAAAGTTTAAAAAATTAATAACTAAATGTAGTATTGTTTTTATTGAACA
>NC_046658.1:2903094-2904685 GCF_010883055.1 Belonocnema kinseyi
AAAAGTATTCGTACACTAGACAAATAAATATTCGATCTTATAATATTCTTACTAAAGTTTAAAAAATTAATAACTAAATGTAGTATTGTTTTTATTGAACATGAGGCTTAACAATAGGTATAAGATAAATAATATTAGTAATTGTTTATTTATAAAAAAGAGCCAAAAGTGTAAATGCATACTATAATAGGGTCGCAAAAGTATTCGTATAGCGTTGATTTTTCTAAATTGACGATTTGAACTCAGTCTTAACAAGGATAAAACATGTCTGAACTTGCAAATATTGCGTCTGTTATTTACTTGCTAACTTGCAGAAAGCTTCTTAGTTGTTTTTCGTACTCCGAGTGCGATGGGTCGAACCAAGGACAAAGAAACGACGGTTGAAGAGAGAAAAATAATTTTAAACTCGTATCAACAGAATAAATCATACGGAGAAATAGCTAAACTTGTTAATCGACCTCGATCGACTGTGCAGTATATTATAAAACACTACGAAAAAGAAAATATGTTAGAAAGTAATCGTAGAAGCGGTCGCCCAAAAAAGTTGACAGAACGCGATGAACGTTTGGTGTTGAAATTGGTGCGCCAAAACCCCAAAGTAAGTGCTCCTACGATCGTCTCTGAATTAAAAAAATCAATTGACAAAAAAATCCATCCAGAAACTATTCGTAGAACACTTTACGAGGTCGGGTATTATGCACGAACGGCAAGACGTAAACCATACGTAAGTGCCGTAAATAAAAAAAAGCGTTTAGATTTTGCAAAACTTTATAAAAATCGCCCTTTGAGTTTTTGGCATAAAGTGATATTCAGTGATGAAAGTGTCTTTCGTGTTTTTGGTTCTAAGGGACGGCAATTAGTTTGGAGACAACAAGGAAAAGCTCTCGATCCGAACAATCTTCAAGCGACTGTGAAGCATGGTGGTGGCCAAGTGCTTGTATGGGGTTGTATGTCTGCCGCGGGGGTCGGAAGATTAAAAATATTTGAGGGTACAATGGACAAGTGTGTATATATCAATATACTGAAAGAAAATTTGAAACCGAGTGCAGAAATGTTGGGAATTGCAGACGATTACTACTTACAGCATGACAATGATCATAAAAACACAAGGCTTATTTATCTCAGCAATTTATTATATTTAATGTTCCTCATGTACTTGAAACACCTCCGCAGTCTCCCGACCTCAATCCAATCGAAAATCTGTGGCATGAATTGGACAAACGCGTGAAAAAACACGAAGTAAGTAATAAAAATGAGTTAAAACGTGTTTTGGAGGAGGAGTGGTACAAAATAAGCCCCGAAATGACGAAAACATTGGTAGATTCAATGCCAAATAGGCTATCTGCAGTTATTAATTCTAAAGGATATCCGAATAAATACTAAAGACAAATTTTTCGAATTTTTATCATTTTTTTTTATCTTAAATTTCACTGTACGAATACTTTTGCGACCCTATGTATGTAATTTTCTATAGTTATGAATTTATTATTTTTATATACTTTGACACTTACGAAAATAATCGCTTGTATAATATAGTACTATGTTTAATAAAGATAATAGTATGCCTAAGTGTTTTGTATTTTTAAATTGT
>NC_046658.1:2904785-2909129 GCF_010883055.1 Belonocnema kinseyi
TTTATATACTTTGACACTTACGAAAATAATCGCTTGTATAATATAGTACTATGTTTAATAAAGATAATAGTATGCCTAAGTGTTTTGTATTTTTAAATTGTGTACGATACTACTACTTTGAAAATTCTTGCAGCTGGTGTACGAATACTTTTGCGGCCTACTGTATACGAGGCCAAAGTTTATGGAAGCGTCGAGAAACCTCTTAGCCCCTACCCTCGGCGTTTAGTGCAAGGGATAGATATTTAGCAATATATACGAGTATTACATATATTGTACTATCAGACTGACCTTTCTAGAAGCTTCGAGAATCGCCCTAATGTTTTTAGAAGCTTCGAGAACTCTGGCGAATCCTCGATTTAAGTAACATGGTAATGCAAGGCCGAATTTTCTAAAAGCTTCGAGAATCACCGAAATCTTTGTAGAAGCTTCGAGAACTCTGGAGAATCCTCGATCCAAGTAAAATCTTAATCTAAGGCCGAACATTTTAGAAGCTTCGAGAATCGCCTAGATCTTTCTAGAAGTTTCGAGAACTCTGGGGACTCTCTGCCCCCACGAGCGCTATCTGCCGATCACAGCTTGATCTACATAGCGGATAAAACAGTGGCGCCATCTGTCGGCCACAGACTGAACTATATAGATGGTAAAACTGTGACAGGGATCTACATTACCAACCAAGCAGTTACCGACTGCTAGGAACTGGCTGGCGGTGCAATCTGTCGGTGGCCGTTTTAATTACGTAGCAGTATTGTCGGAGTGACATAGGTATACTACTCTTCCAATTTTTTTTAAGTTATGCAAGAAATGAAAATTTTAAATACATTTTTCAAATAAAAATGTCTGATTTTTTTGCATCATTATCGTTGTTTTTCTCAAATAACCTTTTTTTGTTAATGACTTTAAACGAAAAACACATTTTTTATGAAATATTTTAATTGTTAAAAAATAAATTTTTTCACAAAAAAATTTTAAAAAGCAAGTTTTTAAATATAGGAAAGCATTTAGAGTAATTATTTTTGCCAGATAAAAAATGTTCAATGGAATTAAATATGTAAATGGTTAAACAATTAGACTTCCATGTCTGGCATGAAAGTGTAAGGTAGTGGGAATTGTTGATGGTGAGTTTTTCTGATATTTTGGGTGAAATCTGAGGTGAGTGGATTGTGGAAGTGTAGAAAAGGGTGTCGATGTGAGGGATTAATTGAGAGATTGTGAGATTAAAAAGGGGAGCTAGATATTTTTGAGGATTGCGACAGATTTATGTAAAAGTTGAGGTTAGGTTGTTTGTAGATTTGTGACGGGCTGGTAGGTCTGGGTTGATGGGGTTCGTAGTAGCAGTAGCAGGAGAGATTAAAAGTAAAAAGTGTGGAATCGATTAAGGCATTCATCAAAAGAAAGAGAGGTGAGAGGGGAAGCAGTGAAAAGAAGGAAGATATCGGTGCGAGCTTAAACTATCAAAAAATTTTTAGATCGCCTCCGGAAAAGCAGAATTTGGTAGAGAAGGATGATAATAGTAATTGGGCTGAAGGAAGCGGAGATAAAAATTGAAGTTCCTATGTAAGAGGAAAGATTAAAGGAAATTCGCTAAGTGATGATAGAAGTAATGGGGACTTTTGAAGAAAAGTAGGAGAAAAGGGGAGAGGAATTAATTAAGGAAATTAGACGGTAAATGGCTGAACTTAAGAAAGAAATAAAGAACCCTGGCGGACCGAAGGACCAAATGTAGCCTCTACAAAGTACCCGTAAAGACCCCATTGGGTCCTCATTCGGTTCCTTTTTAAAAAACTAAAAAAAAAAACCAGCAAAATCAACTTTTAAATTGTTGAAATTCGGATTCTACGTTACAATTTGCATTAGAAACTCACGGAGTAATCGCAATACGTTTTCTTGCAGTGTCAAAAACATTAGAAAATAAAATACCTGTCATTTACATGGGCCGAAGGCGACTTCAAATGCATCTTCTTTTAGTAGCAGTTAATAAGCGTTCCGTCGGTAATTTTAATAATTTTGTCTGGATGCTAGCGCCACGCAATGGAAGCCTCAGAGAACAACGCTGCGATGCAAGTGAGAGAGAATTTTATTTTTAAACTACGCGCGCAACATACTACCTGAGCTATCATGGATGAGCTTGAAGTCACCTTCAGCAGCAGTTAATGACATTTCTTTAAATTTTTAACGCTGCAAAAAAAATTCTTTCGATTACTCCGTGAGTTTCTAATAGAAAATTTAACGTTGAATACGAATTTCAACAGTTTAAAAGATAATTTTGCTGTTTTTTTGAGTTTTTTAAAAAAGGAACCGAATGGGAACCCAATGGAGTCTTTACGGGTACTTTGTAGAGGCTCCATTCGGCTCCTTCGGTCCGCCAGGGAAATAGGAAAAAGTCAGGGAACCATTAGAAAAGAGGATGCAGTCATTGGAACAAAAACGACAGAAGCAGGAAGATAATTATAAAAAGGTAGAGGAGATGCAAGGTAGGATAAAGAAACTAGAAAGCTCTAACCGGGATTTTGGTGGGGGCGAGAGTGGGCATACGGAGAAGGAAAGACTAAGAAAAATGAGGAGTGTAGGAAGGGAAGAGCGAATAAGGGAGATAATGGTATTAGTGAGACTAAAGAAATGGAAACATAAGAGGGAAGTGATGACAAACAAAAGGATGTTATATGGAAGCTCGGAGAGAATAGAGGATGATTTAACATGGTCAGAAAGGACGATTCAGTATAAGTGCAGGAAAATAGCGGAAGAGGAAAGAAAAAGGGAAGGAGAACATGGGTTAAGTATGTGATAATAGAGATAGACAAAGTATGGTGGGATTGGGATGAAGAAAGTAAACAGATAGTAGGAAATAATGCGCAGGGAAACTAGGAGAGAAAGGAACGGGAAATAGAATGAAATATATGTTACAGGAATATAGCAGGATTTGAGAGAAAGGAGGGGGAGTTTATAAAAATGTGACACACTGGGATGTAGTCAGAATGATGGAGACGTGGCTAGATGAAAAGGGATGGGAAAGAGTAAGGGGAAGGTTAGCAAGAGGTTACAAATCGCAAGTACAAAATGCAAAAAGAAAGAATAAAAAGAGCAGAGCAATGGGGGAATGGTGATGGGAGTAAGGAATAATTGTATAACAGGGAAAGATAAGAAAGAGAGGAAAGAAAAAAAAGGATTAATAGCAGAAGAGGTAAAGATGGGAAGAGAGAAGTGGAAGGTAGTGGGGGCTTATGTGAATGGTGATATGCTGGAGAAAGCAGAGGAGACGAAAGAAATGATTGAAGAAAATACAGAGGAGATGAGGCTGATAATAGGTGGGAATTTCGATGCAAGAAGAAGAGACAGAGGAGGAAGTGATTGGGGAGAAGAGAGAGGAAGAAAATGCAAAGATAAGGTACTAAATGGGGAGGGAAAGAAATGGTTGAAGAGTTTGGAGGAGTTGAGATGTTTTGTCTTAAACAGAAATATAGAAGGAGACGAGAAAGTAGAATATACACGCTCAGCAGATGAAAGGAGAACAGCAATTGATTATGTGATAGTGGACGATGAGGTAAGAGAGAACGTCAAGAAACTAGAAGTAGGTGATTATATTTATTCGGATCACTTTCCCTTAACAGTGAAATTAGAGACACAAAAAAGTAATAAAAATATTAATAAAAGGGGGGTAAAGGTAAAAATTAAAGGAAAAGAAGATTGGTCCAGGGAAGGAAAAGAACGGTTTAAAGAAAAGGTAAGAAATATCAAAATGGGAGAGGAAAATGTGGACGAGGAGATGAAAAAATGATAGGAGAAACAAAAAGAGAATTAGAGTGCACAAACAAATGTGTGATCAAATGAAAAAGGAAGCGAATAAAAGGTTTGAAGAAGAGGCGGAGAAGGCTAGGACGGAAGGTAGATCGAAATGGTAGAATGGAAGAAATATTTTTGGGATTTTCTAGGAGGACTAGAGAGAAAAGTTATAGTGGGAGGAAAATATGGTAGAGAAAACGACGAGAAAGAGAATATAAGAAGTGAAGAAATAGCTAAGGTTTTAGGAATAATGAAATATGGAAAGGCACCTGGTATAGATGAGATTCCAAATGAAGTATAGAAATATGGAGGGAAGGAAGTAGAGGAATGAGCATGGACAATGTGTAATCGAGTATAGAGAGGAGAGGGATGGTCAGAGTTATGGAAAGAAGGAGTAGTTATGCCAATGGCGAAGAGTGTCAAAGGAGAGGAGGTTAAAGATTATATAGATTAAAGAGGCAGTCCCGGACAATTGTCCAGGGGTGGTCCCGAAGGAATTAACCCCCAAGCGGAGGTGTGAACACCGTGCCGAAAGCTGAATGGCACCTGGGTGAGGTGTCTAGAACG
>NC_046658.1:2909229-2911775 GCF_010883055.1 Belonocnema kinseyi
GAATCCGACCTCTGGGCTATCAATTATTGCGTGTATAATGCAGCGAGAGCTTTGGCCGATGCGAACCGTAAAACAAAACCAACGGCTAATCATAAGACCAAATGCGAATGCATCAACTTGCCATAAAGATAGGCTGGGCAAGACAGTACGCGTCCCGCATTCAGTGTGTGATTGACTACATCACATCTTGTAGGAATTTTAATGCCAAAGTTCGAAAGTTCGCATGCGAATTCCGGACCCGTAATCACACACTTAACAATTCAAAGCTGCTGACCATCAGGCAAGATATTGTTGAGAGAATACGGATACTATCTGATGCTAAGAGAAGTCTAGAGCGGAGGGAGAGGTGGTTCATAGAAAAACACCAGTTTCTCTCAGACCCATTTCGACTCGTCCAAGACCCTCCAGTTACTGTCGACCACCCATCAAAACCAGAGGAGGTCGAAGTATTTTGGAGAAAAGTCTACAAAGAGCAGCATAGACTGGGCAAAGACTCAGAAAATATAAATAGCTTCAAGGAGCTGTGTGATTCCCTCATAACACCTGATCAAGAATGCCCACCTATCACTACCGAGGAGGTGAAAGAGTATTAAGAGGGATGAAGAACTATTTCGCAACGGGACCAGATTGTATAAAAACCTTCTGGTGGAAGAAGTTTCCTTCAACTCATCAGCATTTGGCCCGTATTTTCACCTCATATTAAAAGTCGAAAGAGCCGATTTCGGAGCGGTTGGTGGAAGGGCGCACAATACTCCTGCCGAAAATAGGCAACTTAGCTGACCCGAAGAACTACAGGCCAATAACTTGTCTGAACACACTTTATGAGATATTTACATCTAGCCTAAATGATAGGATTGTTCGGGCAATTGAACCTGTGTCGTAAGAAATGTATGAACAACGAGGCTCAAAGAATGGCGTAGCAGGATGTCGGGAGAACCTGCTCATCGAACCTGCTCATCAGGGCGAAACCATGAGCCCACTCCTCTTTTGTCTTACATTATTGCCACTATCTCTATCACTTCGCCATTCTGATGGGTACTTGTGCGGCAAACCTGCAGATCGAAAGTACAAGGTCACTTATGTATTTTAAATGGACGATTTTAAGATCTATGCTAAAGACAAAGAGCAACTACATCTAGCTCTAGGGATTGTCGAACGATATACTAAGGAAATTGGAATGGAATTTGGGTTAGACAAATGCGCCAAGGCTTATTTGAAGCGAGGAAAACTTAATGGCATCCCTGAAGATCCTAAGCTCGTTGATAGAAGCGCTGTACGACACCTTTACGTTAGAGAGACTTATACATACCTGGGCGTGCCACAGAGTCGCATTCAGGATATTACATCTATAAAGGATACGCTCTGAAGCAGATACAAACGTCTCATCCGGCAAATTTGGTCTTCCGAACTGTCGGCGAGGAACAAAGTATCTGCAACGAATATACTTGCCGTCCCGGTAGTACTCTATTCTTTTGGAGTAGCTCCATGAAAGAAGAACGAGCTCAGATCCCTTGATATCGAGACAAGAAGGTTATGCACATGAACAAAAGCATGCATCGTAAGTCTTCTGTTCCGCGACTGTACGTCGCACGCCGTCAAGGTGGTCGCCGAATATAGAGTCTTGAATTTCTTCACAACAAGATTATTCTGGGCACAGCACATAGAGTCGCAAATGGAAGAGACCCTCCTCTTAAAATGGTCAGGAATCACGAAAAAGTGGGCAAAGGAGCGTTTCTGTACAAAGCAGCGGAGGAGGCTGCTGAAACACTTGGACTTAATTTGAGTATTAGGGGTGAGCAAAATGCATCAAATCTTATGTATCTCGAGTACTTACTCCTGAAAGCCCGGATTAAGAAATAACAAGAGAAAAACTTTCGTGAACAGCTCCTCGATAAGAGGATGCACGGTATCTTCCACAGAAATGTGGAGGATCAGTCAATGTCGTGTGACCTAACGTTTGCTTTCCTGAAATCGCGCGAATTGAAGTCTGGTACGGAGGGTTTCATTTTGGAATGACAACACGGTGTCATTTCCACCTTAAAATACCGTCACCACATTTTGAGCCAAGACATTCCCAATGATAGCTGCAGGGCGTGCCATGCACACCCCGAGCATTTAGCTCACATACTATCTAGTTGTCCAACTCATGCGGGAGCGACCTACATCCAAAGGCACAATGCGGCACTAAGAGTGCCTTATTACCATCTCTGTCACTCTTACGGCATTGCATCCAGAATATTCTGTTAAACTAATCGTCCTTATCATCGGCGCTCTTGGAGGTGCCAAGCTTTCACTCGTTAATAGCTTGACAAGCATCCCTGCGTGTCAACAATATGCTAAAACATTTGCGGGAAAAATGCAGAAGGCGGTAGTTCTTGGGTTCGCTACGTGTTCTTAGGGTGCACGAGGCTTTTGCTGGATCGTCGTATTGATTCCTTTACAGGCTGTAACTACCTATCTCACGGTCGTGAGACGTGGTTGTGGCTGAAATTTTACCGCGATTTCGCTGGGAGCGGGTGCAATTTTCCAGATTAGCACCCGCTCCC
>NC_046658.1:2911875-2913253 GCF_010883055.1 Belonocnema kinseyi
CCTATCTCACGGTCGTGAGACGTGGTTGTGGCTGAAATTTTACCGCGATTTCGCTGGGAGCGGGTGCAATTTTCCAGATTAGCACCCGCTCCCGGTGAAATCCTGCGGTTGTCCTTATGACAAATTTTCAATATATACACAAATATGACATGCTATCACTTGAGATTAACCACCAGCTGGAAAATATATTTTTCTATATATGACCGGTGGCGAAAATTTTAAAGTTTCAACTTATTTTTCTTAATCAATACAAAATAAAGAAATAAAGGAAATAATTAAAGGAATCTAAATATAAAACTAAGAAAACCTATATATTTATTACAAATAAAATAAGAACGGCGACAAATTCTTTTTAAAAAATAGACTATTGTAGTAAATAATAGTTCTGTGAATTTCTAGAATTGATTTATATTATTTTTCATGATTGCGGTTAAAAAAGTGTAATTATCTCAGATATTAAAACAACAAAAATACTAAATTAATGTTCCTAACTGTAAGGTGTGGGATGGGCCGAAAATACGAAATCCTATAAGAATGGAAACAGCTAATATTTAAACGTAAAATAAACTACGTGTTATCACAAATGTAGCCCTAGCCCTCGGGTGTCGAAATGGGGTCAAGCAAGTTGAATTATAGCAAATAAAGAGTTGACATATTTGTACGAAAATAAGGGTAATTTTTAAGTCGAGTTTTATTATTACATTCTAATTTAAAAAATTTTAGGCAAATCCATATTTTTTCTTGAAGTTAGATTTTTGGAGTATAAGCGAAAATTACATTTTTGTAAGATTGTGTTACATTTTATTTCAATTTTAAAAAAATGCATATTTAAACACAATTCTGGATGAATTAACGAGACATTTTTTTGAGTGTATTTAAATTTAAATCAAAGTTAACTAAACCTTCAGATTCACTTTTCTACTCATTTCCAAAAAAAGTATAATTTAAATAGCAAATAAACTTTTTAATTCAAATTTCTTATTACTATTTTATATTAACTTCTTTGCTACATTTGAGGCCAAATTTTGTTTTCAAAAAGTCTAGAGTTTGTTAATATCAACTCTTTAGAACTAACAATTTCGTTTATTCAGCTCAAAAATCTTTTGGATCACCATACTTAAGTATACCTATCTTTATAAAGATATTAGGTAATTTAATTATAGAATTCCTTCAAAACCTTCCCTACTCAACTCAAATTATTTTTTCATTCACTTATAAAGTAAAATTTGATTATAACCATTTTGGATTTCAAATGCACTATAATTTGGCGTGACCGAGTATATGATTGCTTGTCGCGCATCTAAAAGTATGTGGAGGAACCAATTTGTTCATATCGCGCCTCTAATAGTATGTGTCCAAACTAAAAACAATTTATATA